>NC_142519.1:45446612-45746612 GCF_964205215.1 Stylophora pistillata
TGGATATGCAATAACCATGTAATTATTATTATTATTATTATTATTATTATTATTATTCATTCATGTGAGGTTAGAAATTCAAGTTTGACGAGAATTCATTTTCAAGAAAAAGATCGTGGTCTTTTCCTGGAATTAAAATCGAGGGACGTTGTGGAAGATTACTGGTGAAAATTGAAAAAGTCAAATGCTTCTTTTAGGATCCCATAAAACATTTTAGTCTCAAGATTGTGATTAGTACTTATATGCATAAAGGTCTCTTTTTTAGTATTTTTGCTCTTTTGATTGTAAATTGTTTGAAAAGAAATCGAGAAGACCAAAAAGGTCAGAGAACTTTTTTTTTAATTTGAGCTTCAGATGAGAAAATCGAAAAAGCTCAGCTCTTCCAAATGGTAAACCAAGTTAGATGCACAAAAAGTGAAGGAAATAACTTTCAACAAGAAACTAGAGGCAGCCCTAAGACCTCGTACACAACACAACGAATGAAGACCGAAAATTAGGCCCTGGTTATACCCATGGTCGAAATTGCACTAGTATCCGTCAAAAGTGACTGTTTCTGCTGTGGAGAAGGGAAAGATTTTATGCGGACGAAAAACTCGTGTTGTGTTGAGTTTCCGATAGGCCGTTTACAAAATTATCAGGCCAAATCTACAAGAAGCCTCACAGCTACTAGTAACTTGAGATTTTCGAGTCCATCTATCACCTTGAACGGATACCTGCTTTATTCAATACTCTGATGTTTTTTTTGAGCTGTTTCTAATCAAATGTGAGTAGACATTTTGGGCCTGATGAATAAATTGGGAAGAACCCACAACAAAGGTATTTTTCATTGATTATTTTCAATATATTTTCCACTTTTCGTTGGTGCCGGAGTTTGTTTTGTGTAGTAGTCCCTATTTACCTGTTTACTCGCTATCCTGTCAAAACTTAAAATTTTTAAACTACATTTTTCAATAAGTAAAATTCATTCCTGGTTCCTGTGGTAATAATATTACTTTCCTCAGTAAAACATGATAAATGCATTAAACAAAACAACAGAGCACGTGTAACAACAAAGTAGCCTACCGGTCGCATTTACCATCGAACGGAAAATTTTAATAGTCAGATCACTCAGATAGCACAATAATTCTGAGAGCTGTTTCAAGCTGTCCCTTTATATGACAAAGCAAGGAGCATCCAGCAACTTATTTATTCATGTTAAATTGAAATTAAGGTCTCGTGTACAAGTATTGGAGTCACTTTTGAATAAAGATCATTCTCTTTTTCGCGAAATCTGCGCATGGGAACATTGTTAAATTTTACCGTGAAAGACAAAGGTAACCCATGTACTTTCTAAGTTTCAATAAAAAGCTGAAGAATTTAGTTGTAAAATTATCAGTTAAAGTTATCAGTTCGGTGACAGTCTGCTTGCTTGCTTGCCGGCTAGATTATGGGTTGCTTCTCGTTGAGGTCTCTGTCTCTGTCCCTATTTTTTGCTGTAGTGTGGAGGGGACACATTTTATCCGATTTTGGATGCGGAAGAAAACTTGGCATAATTTTCTGAGTCAAAACACCATTTTTAAAAATTATGTGGCGTATTAAAAGCGCGATTAGCAAAACACCGCATGTCAAAACTTGAGTAAAGTAAGTACAAGATTAATTTTTAGTCTTCGGCGTGACATTTAAGAAAAATGCGTCGCTGTTAACATGAATGCTAAAAATGTTTTTCAGTCATTTTTCGATGGGATATTCGGTGTTTACAGCTGTTAATGATCTTAGAATGACGAAAAAGTATTAAATTCTGAATCTTTATTTTTAACTTGAGCGTGGTGTCGCAGGTTATACCGATTTCATCGCATAGATATCGATATGCTTTGTGCTTACGAGTCTCTTCAGGAATAAGACGGCATGAAAAATTTCTAGTTCAAACGCCGTGCAAAACCAATGAAGTTGTACTGAAACTCACCTCACTAGATTTAGAGGGAAAAAAAGGTAGAAAATGAATAAACAGGGCCTTTAAATTCAATTTCTTTAATAATCAAGTGCAATATCCATATATAAAAAAACAAATCAAATAAATTAAAGAAACATTAAGTACAAAAACAAAATTTGCCTTCATAACGGTAAGGAATTAGCGCTTCCTCCTGAAAGCTATAGTGTAAAAGCAGTTATTTGAACAAATTAACTTGGCTACCACTACATCACGCAGTACGCCTTAACGATATCTTTAAAACAACACATTTTACTTCGAATCACTCAGAGAGAATATTAAAAGAGTTTTGACAGATGTTCCAAGCTGTCGCTTTCATAAGATAAAGGAAGAAGCTTCCCGTTATTCACTATAATTTATTCACGTGAAGTTAGAGATTTAAGTTTGACAAGAACTTATTTCCGAAAAAAAAAAAAAAAGATAATGCTATTTTCCTGGAGTTAATATCGAGGGAAATTGTGTAAGATTACCTGGTGGAAATTGATGAAGCCAAGTGCCTCTGTTAGGATCGTATAAAACATTTTTATTCTCAAGATGGTGATTATCAATTGCTAGTATGCATAAAAGATCTGGTTTTTTGTATTTTGTTTCTTTGTTTAAACTTAATTTGAATAGAAATTGAAATAAAAAATACCCGAAATTTCCATCCCCATCTAGGAAAATTCAGCTGCCAAAAGTTGCCTCTTCGCTCTATACCTTCTTTTGTGTTTATTACTCCGGAATGAGAATAGAAAAATGAAATCACTGAAAGTCAAGATAGATATGAAAATAGTCATGTTAATCCAAAATATTTCTTAGTGTTCATTTGGAAACTGTTCTTATTCTTCGTACTTGAGGTGCAGTCATTTCAAATTGGAAAATGTAATCGTTAATCTTATGACAGTGTGCCACGTGAACTGGGTTATGTTCTATATCTATTGGTCTTTATTAGATTTAGCGAACTGTTCAAACTTGTCGTGGAACCGCCAAAGGGTATTTTAAGGCCAATAACTTCAACTAGCAACCACTTTTGGTCATAACTCCTCTCTTGGTAAAGGAAGCCATTACTTCAGTAAGTGCTCACGAAAGGATTAAATCGTTAGTTTCTCATTGTTACTTGAAAGGCGCTGTTGGTGACGTCTAAATATAGAGTTTCTCTCGCCGTACAACTTGAAGTAAACAGAATTAGTTTCACACTAGTTGCTCTAATTCGTCATTTCTAGATATGAATGTTTCCTAGTTTAGCCAGGCTTTAAAAGATCTGGTTTTTTGTTTTCTGCTTCTTTTTAGCTTACTTTGAATAGATTGAAATAAAAAATTCCCAAAAAGGGAGAAGTTTTTAAATTTGACGAGGAGCTGAACAACTTCTGCAGATGAGAACATCGAAAACGTTCAACACCAAGAGAGATGTTCAAAAAGTGAAGTAAAATAAGGCCTTAAGACCTTTTCCAAATCACACTGAATAAAAAACAAAAATTATGCTGTTATACCCATGCTCGAAACTGCAAGAGTCTCTGTCAAGAGTGAGTTCTGTGGTGTGGAAGTGGCGCTACAGATCTCAGATAGAAAGTAACTGTTATACAAGGTTTTGTATTTTCGAAACGCGTTTTTTTTTTAGCCTTAGATGGTATCGACAACTGTACTATAAGCTAACCGTTTTTCTCAATAACTGCCGGAAATCAAGGGAGTATCCATGAGAAAATCAGGCTGAGGCTGGGTGGATACGAGCACTCAGAGCACCAATTTAGCTCAAACCTGGCACGAATGCTAAGTATCATGCAGGAGTTAACAACTGCATGAGACTAACAGCTCAAAATACGGATTTCTTTGGAGATGTGGTTTCCCCCTAAGGAAAATCCTATTTCCGCATTTTTATTTTTGCGTAATTAAGACGCAGTATTTCTAAAAGCAGTCCAGTACATTTTGGCTCAATTTCTTTCAAACTTTGGCCCATTAATCTATCTTGCTTTAAAAGTAATCGTAGGCGCTTTGGTTTTTCGAAGTATTGCAAACTAATTTTTTTCCGAACGAAAATTGCCTCAGTGCTTAGCTCTAAAAGGTTTATTTTTACCAACGCCAGTCTTTAAAAATTGCAGAAAATGCCGCGCTAGTCTTTTAAAAAAACTATTGGAATTTTTTTGCTTCGCATATTTAGATGGATCATTTATAAAAATATATCGCATAGAGTTTTTCTTTTCTGATGGTTTTTTAAATTGAGAATTATTTTTTCAGTTTGACACCTACTTTGCCATTGCCCCAACAACGGTAAGTATGCAACTTTGGTGTTCCCTCAGCACAAAAAGTTTAACTTCTTCCCCATGATATTTTTATTCAGATTATCTATTCAAACCTGTCTTGGAGCCACCAAAGGTTATTTTAAGGCCAATATCCCCAACGAGCAACCATTTCCGATCATTATTCCTCTATTGGTAGTGGAAGCAATCACATGAGTATTCCCAACGGTGGTAAATCGTTAGTTTCTCATTGTTACTTTGAAGGCGCTGTTCGTGGCGCCTAAATATTGAGTTTCTTTCGCCGTATAGCTTGAATTAAATAGAATTAGTTTCAGACTAGTTGCTGTAATTCGTCGTTTCTAGATATGAAAGCGAGAGTTTCTTACCTTAACAGCGATAAATAAAAAGCGTTAGGTAAATATCAAACCAGGTCGGACAGGCAGGTCCACGGATTTGGCTCCAATTTTGCATATAAACTTGGTTAGGGGTGCACTGGTCACAAAAAGGATATTTTAAGATTGAAATTTATTTTACTCGGGAAATTACGGTTCACGGCCACTTGGAGCCCCTCTGAACATGGAAATGAGGCTGACCAACAGCATCTTTTCAATTCCTGGGTTTACTTTGCTTACCCATTTTTGTATCTGTGTTTTATTACAAACAAAATCTGCAGCTCTTCCTCTTTGTTTTGAATAGTAAATTTCGTAGAAAAATATTAAGGGAGAGGTTGAAACACGTTATTCAATTTACTCAGTTTTAGGTAGGTGTTGTAAGGTCCCTGAAAAATACCATAAGTTCAGAAGCTTGTAGCACCGTTGATACGTCAATTTAGAACAACTTGTTAGTTTCCTGAAACAACATTTGTAATAGGTTATCTGCAGAAGAAAATTCAGAGCTGGGAGGTTTTAATGCCTTCCTTCTCCGCCTAGTAGAATATGATAAGGCTCGTGGATATTGTAGTGGATATCGTAGATATTGTATTTTTACGTCTCCTGCATCTACTAATTAGTTAATTTGGTTAGGCAGGGGACGTTAAAGAACCCACTCACGAGATTACTGTAATGCGGTCTGGCCTGTTTACTGGGAATCGGGAGGAGGGGGCATCTGTTAGATTCACCTTTAATTGATTGTAAACTGCTTAGCAGTCTGGTAAAGTCCCCCGCACAGTGTTGTAAAGCGCCATGAGCTCACGATATGAGCGCTGTATAAATAGAAGTTATTATTATTATTATTATTATTATTATTATTATTACTACATTACATCGGAAAGTGCGCAAGCCAGAATTTAAGTAGTCAATTATTTATTATGTAGCTTAGTTTACTGAATTTTTCTTTTTTTTTTTAGAGAACTGCTTTTTGTGAAATATCATTAAGGAAAAATTTAGTATGATGACTAAATCATGAGTAAGATATCAAAAGTCACTTCGGATTGGATAAATATAATTCATGGCTTTAACCATTGTAATACAACACAGCCATCTACTAAACATATTAGAAGTTACCAATGTGATGACAAAATCATGAGTAAGATGAGTAGGTAGCTTAAGATTGAATAAATAAGATTACTTGCTTAGCAATGTAGCTCAACGCAACCATCTACGAAATTATAAGATGTTACCATTGAGATGAAAAGTGAAAAACTCATGAGTAATATATCAATAGTAACTTGAAATTGACGGTAACTTCAGCTTGAATAAACATGATTCATGGCTTAGCATTGCTATACAACACAACCTGCTACTGGATGCTTACAATAGGTAAGATATCGATGGTAATTTCAAATTGAATAAATGCCAGTTATGGCCGAGCATTGCTATACAACAAACATCTACGGAATATATCATAAGACGCTAAGATTGAATTGGAGAAATCATAAGTAAGGTGGCAATATGTGGCAATAGATTTCAATTGAATAATTAGGATTCATGGCTTAGCATTGTAATACAACACAGCCATCTATAGAGTATCTCAGATGTTTAGGTTAAATTGAACAAATTATAAGTATAAGGTATTGATATCAGCGTTAGATCGAATAAATACGATTCATGGCTTAGTAATGTAATACAAAACAGTCATCAACTAACTATTTGAGTTGTTTAGATTATATTAAACAGCCAAATAATGTGGCAGCCTATAATTCGCCTGCTGTTCCGATCAGACCCAATATATCAAACACCTCCATACACTGCTACTTTTTCTGCATCTAGCATTAACCTAACTGAAATTAAAATTACATCTGAAAAAAGTATATAGAAGACTATTGAAAGGTTAACTATTTAGACAAAAATTCTTGTAGATTTATGTTACGGGTAAGCGTGTCCGCCTCGAGTCGGCAACCGGATACGACCCTTCAAAAACGGTCAGGAAACATTGTATATTTTAAATTATTAAAAACTGGATCACTGGATAATGCAATTCAAGACTTTTTATTGGCTTAGCCATTATGGTATATGAGCCAATATACCATAATCTACAAATATGGTAAGCGTACGCGTCAGCTTAAAATCAAAAGGGAGCTAAAAATCCGGTTTCTTCTTACAAAATAATTTCTTCGGGGCGTTTTTAATAAAACAATTATTTCACTCGCGCTTGTTTGATATGATATGATTAAAGCCAACTCGACGCTACGCGCCCCGTTGGCTATCTATCATCTCATATCCAACGCGCGCTCCTGGAATAATTGTCAAGTACACTCTCGCTACTGAAGTATGATCTGAATTAATACTTCTGTAAAGGACAGAGATGGGTCTCTATAATAATTAAGCTGTAACAGTTCAAGGCTTATCAACCGCAGATGGAACCTAACATACTTTTGATCTCTAATAGTACATGTACAAAGTGCCACATTTACAGCCAAACCTCAAGCTAAACAAGACATTGGCGCGTAAACAAGTATCCCTAACAACTAATAATTTAAAATGGCTCATTTTATTACATTTAGGTTATCGAATATTTAACTGGTATGTATAGCATGACACGGGCACTTATATTCTCACATAAAACAAAAAGCTTATATTTTGACACTATTTAAGAAAACTACTGTTTTAGTATTTCAGAGTCACTATATGCGCCTTGATAGAACCGAACACCTACTTAATCGATTTTAGAGGTAATTTCTTATAAATAAAATGGATTCAGTTGAGAACACAATGTTTTTTATTACACTCTCGTTCCTTTTATGCCATCGAGTGCTTCGTAAAACTGATCAAGATCGCTGTCATCGTCAAACGTGGCCAGCGGTGCTCTTGGAGACTCTCGCCCAGAGGCTGCTGGGAGATTTTCATCTGTTTGGTTTTCATCTGTTACAAAGTAACATGACCCAAGGATAAAAGAAGCCATTCAGTAACTTTCCGTATGTTAAATACTTACTCTCTTCTCAGACTAATTCATAGCGAGATTGTTATACAAAGTGGGGCACCGTAGTGCCACGCTTCGGGAAAGAAAAATCGCTCCAAAACTTTGTAGTGAGCAAAAGTACTTTCACTGTTCGAATAAACCGCTTAACGTAATTGAGCAAGGAAAACACGGTGACGAAACATGAGAAACTAACAATTTGTGCAAGGTATGATGAGGAGAGGTTGTTTACCATTTGTCCTCTAAATTGGTGAAAAGATCTCAATATATCAAAGTTCTTATTTTTCAGAAGAAGCAGAGGGTTATTAAACATACCCTTATTCACGATAAACTGTTCGTCTTCCCCAGCTTCATGGTCCATGTTATTTTCGTCTTGCTCTTCAGATTCTTTGTGGTCGTTTTCCAATACTTGCTTTTTTTTTTCAGGCTCATCTTCCACGTCATCTTCATGTTGTTCTTCAGATTCTTCTTCTTGTTTTTCACGTTTGTCTTTCTTCTCTGATGGATCCTCGTGTTCATCCGGTGGTCTTTCACCCTCTTCAGTCTCATCTCTCTCTTCAGGCCCTTCATGATTGGTTTGCTCTACGATTTTCTCATGCTCACTTTCATCTTTGGACTCATCATTACTGTCATCGCTATCATCACTCTCTGGGTCTTGCTGGATTTGAACTGGAAAGAAAAAAGTTAAAAGATAAAAAGTGCACTGTGCCACGGGTGTTACCTCCTGTAGTACCAGCCACAGCATACCAGTTCCAATCAAAGGGTACGTTATAACATTTGAGTGTTCTTTGATAAACATGAATTTTGACAAATGGGCCAAAGTCTTTATTGAAACAGTAAAAGAAAAAAAAAACACTGTTGCAACACAGTTTCTCCATTAAACATTCGCGGCATTTAATAATTCCAAACCCCATGGAATTTTTGCCCAGTTGAATAAATTTAAACCTTAAACATTAGTTCGATATCGAAACGAAATCATCTTGTGGCTAAAGCAGATAACCAAAGTAAATTAAAAAAATAGCAACCGCAAGTCTTCTCTAGATAAAATGGCTGTTTTAATAATAACAAACACTTTGTCAACTACAACTGACAGCGTGGCATCTTAACGCGATGACCACGCATATGCGCAAACCGAATCACCGGAACCGTCGGAATGAACTGGATATTACAAAAACCAAGGCTTTGTTGTTAATCGAGAATTTTTATTTTATTTTCAAAATCTGTAAAAGTCCCCCAGCTGCAATTTCTCCTCGAATTTGTGCATCACAGATGAACTTTCAACTTTGCATTATCGTTGTTTTTGACGTAGGGTAAGCGTTACACTGTATTTTCTGTCAGTTCAATGAAGAGCTGTTTGATATTTTATAGTTCTCAAAACTTTCTTGAACGTGATTGATTTTCCAAATGAACGGATATGAAAAACTTGTATCAAGGCGTTTTAATTTATTATATAACCTTAAACTATGCATTAGTGTTATCGTTGATGGAGGGGAGACATCAAAATTTTAAATTCTGTCAGCAAAACGAAGAACTACTTCACTTCATGTGTAAATCAGGCGTATGTGTATATGTATTCAGGGAAGATGCGATGGTGCTCAAACCACCGAATTGGCTCAATGGTGGCACAAAGTTATCAAAATTATCATGACTTTGGGAAAAAGGACAGACTTCCCTGGGATGTATGAGGTCCTACTGGGAGAACTTGTATTATACCTTTTTCTGGCGTAATTGATAAGCTTGCTTTACTTTGCTCCAATGAAGAGCAGAAAAGCTATCCGGAAATTCAATCCACTTCGTTTTGTTCTATGTTTATCATATCTATAGATCTTCTCACGTAACGAACTGCTCAAACCTGTCTCCTTTTCTTCCTGTACTTCTCCCTAAAGTTATGAGAGCTTTTCTCGGTTTTAGATAAAGTCCTCCTACATGCGTAGTGGAAGCCATTACTTTAGTAATCAAAAACAATGGTAAACGTTTTGGACAATTGATTTCATTATCCTTGGTGACGCGAAATGAACATTGAACCCAACGACCAACACTAAGTGAACACTGAATGCAAATTCATACTGTGAAAATACTGTTTGAAAAGTATACAAGAAATTGTAAGTCGTAATAGGAGTTGGATAGTTTATGTATGCGTTTTTGACCCATACGTCCAAGTCCATTGTAAATTTGTTTCTCATTTGTCCTACTGGAGGTTGAATCAGTCTTTAATCTCTCCTTATATTACTTACGGATTATCTGTCTGGGGCCAGAGCCCCGTTTCTCGAAAGTCCTGGTAACTTGATGGACCCGTAAAGCTGTTCTGTTTTCATTCAAGATGGGGAATTCAAAAGTTTTGAAAATGACACAATAAAACTATTCGCTAAAGAAACAAGAAGGACTGGTTTGGTTGCCAGAACCTGCTTTCCTACGCTTTAAATTTTGATTTTAAAACACGGCTTCGGGCCAGTTAAGTTACCGGCACTTTCGAGAAACGAACTCCAGGCCTGTAAGTCTTACCTAAATAATATCTTAATGTTACAAAAACACGCATTACGTTTCATGTACTTCGCAAAGAAAAATGAACATACCATTCCACTGTTTATTAATGCTAAGATTTTGCCTCTGAAGGTTTTGTACTACAAAACTTTATCGAGTTGATGCACGACGTTAGCACTGCTTCTGCCCCAATGAATATACCTAATTTATTTACGAAAACGTCTAGTAGTATTCTTATAACACACGCTCATCTACTTCAGATAATTTTTACATAAATGCTTCAAGACTTGAAATACAGAAAAACGCCCTTTCAAGGATTGGTGCTAAACTATGGAATGAGATACCTAACTCTCTGAGAGGGCTACCAAAGAAATCCTTCAAACTCAGAATTAAAAACAAATTTCACTTAAGTGTACTCGACGATGAAGACTCTTTCATTGAGGTTCGCAAAATCATCTCCAAGCTAAATTAAAATGTCAGTAGTAGTAGTAGTACGGGGAAGGGAAGAGAGAGAAACAAACAAACAAGAAAAATATTATCTATTCAATCACATTCTTTTTCTTCTTTTCTTTTTATTTTATTAATATTAATAGTAATAAGCTAATGATGGACTGTAGCTATTGATGGACTGGCCCGCTTAGACTAGCATAGCTATATGCGGGCCCGTCCGACTTTAAATGTATGTTTTTATGTAAAAATAATAAATGATGATGATGAATTTAAAAGTGATTCACAATCTGATGAATCATGCTTCCTCCCAGAGAGATGCCGCTGAACTGAATATAAAGCTTTGTTTAGATACAGTATGGTTTATTTTACATAGTTTCCTGTTAACTTTCATAAATGAACTTTTCCTGGAGGAAACTTATGTCACTGATGTTACTCAAAAGTGCCGCATGATTTTTCTTTTAATCAGCTTTCCACTGGCATGTTTAAGATGAATTGGTTGTTTCTGTCTTCTTCGTTTTAAAAAAGGCCTAGCTTTTCCCAATAGTTTATCAATGGGAGGTATTTTGTTTTCAAGACGATGCTCCAATTGTCTTTTTATTTTTTTTTCCATTTGGAGCGAGTATGTTAATCTTCAATTCTGGTTTTTTCTGAGGCATGCAAGAGGAGGAGGGAAATCAGGAAAAAAAGATAAAATGAGGATACAATGACATTTGGCCCTCAAAGGAATGCTGAGCATTACCCTGATCATAATATCCTACATCGTACTATGACTATTTTATATGCAATTGCTATCCATTTCTCATATCGTTTTGGATCTCATGAATCCTCATAAAGGAGCACTAACGATTTTCTTCCCGGTGATAATTCAGGGCACATTTAGTAATATGAATGACAGCTCTAAGGTTTAGTATTGTGATGTCTTCCCCTTATACGTTTGCAGAAGCTTCTACAAAACTTATTGTTAATCGTTACTTTACAACAAATCAGAAGGAACGAATTAATATGAGCCATCACATCCAGCTTATAATGGTATGTAGTTAAGTAAATATGATTAATGGTTTATGAATAAGCCATTATTACTGTAGTTATGAATAAGGAAGTGCAAAAATAGATTTGAATACACACATTTGGAGTGAATGATAACGTAAACAAATTTCAATGTTCTTAAGGAACCTAAACCTCACCTTCATCAGTAGATTGGTCCTGATCCCCTTGAAAATCTGTTTGTAACTCTTCATATTCAGAATTTGCTGCAACATCTTTCTGGGACTGTATATTATCTTTAGTCTCTGTCTTCATTGGCTGTGCTGTTATTTTGTCGGTAGAGTCGGTAGGCTCAGTTTCAAGCTGTTCTGGCTTGGCAGGCTCTTTGTGTTTTGTGTTCAGCTGCCATTTACATGTATCTTGGGGCTCAGTATTTTCTAGACATGGGTGATCATGTTTATGAACCTCCTCTTGCTCTTTTTCAGGTTCCTCTTCGGCCTCTTTGTCTGGTCCTGAGTGGAACATGCAATTTAAGAGATTAGTAAATGTCAGTCGTGAAATCAGTTTGTAGACAAAGCGAATTACACAACATGAGCACAAAGATAAAACTTGTAAATTTGCACTGTTGTTCCTCCATACTGAAATGTGTCCACTCGGTTGAATTTTTTTTGCTTGCTTGTAAGTGAGATTTGAGAAACAAATAAGACCACCCTCAGGCTCAAATATCATTATGATCATTTGGGAGTTGTTCAGCGGGTTCTTCATCCTCAGCATTCTCCAATTTCGGATTTGTTGGCTCCTTTCGTGTCTCCCTATTTTCTTTATGATCTTTATTTTTCTCCTCACTCTGTTCAAGGGCGACACGATGTTCTAAACATTCGTTCCTGCGATCTATAAAGCATGTTTGGTGATTTATAATTAAAGAGAATAGAGCAGATTATATTTTTTTATAAAGATGAAAAGGTCAATTGGGCTCTGATAAAATTTTATTCAACCGGTGTGATGTTTATTGTTGGTTTTCTCCGATAAAATTTTCTAACGATTTTGTAATATCGTCTGAGACGTCATCGGTAAAATGGCCAACAGTATTAGTGTAACATACACTACATTTTTAAATGCATATTACCTTCCCCTCTTCTTAGAAACACCCATGGAGAAAGATAATGCTGATGCTTACTGAGGTCAACCTTTGGGGTATAGATCCAATAGAACATTGAATGAACAAAGCAAAGGATCCCTAAGGAAACAAAGTAAAACCAACATATCTTTCTTTTGTTGGTTCACGTACCCTCTTCCCCTCCAGCAGCTCCGAAAGTCGTCATCTCCAAAGCCTGACCGTGACCCGGATCTCTCACATCTTAAATAGAAAAGTAATATAGAACTGAGTTGCCATCTTAGTTTGGGAGTATTAGCTAAAGCAAAACATCAGCGGAGGCCTATACCTTCTCCGGTTTGCGTTCGACTACACTTTGCCATGAAATAGTTGCACAGCTGTTGCCATTTTGCTTTGAGAACGTCTCGAACCTATATTTGGGTCAGAAAAGTTTTCCTACACTGAAGTTAAAGATTTAAATTAATGATAATATCCAAAAGGCATGCAAGATCATGCGAGATGGCTTTGTATCACTAAGTTTTAATGTGACAGATTGTATTCAGTTTTTTTCCTAACTCAACTCTATCCCTTCGCGATATAATGTTTGACTTCTTATTACTTGAAATCCACAAAATATCTTCTTAAGATGCTTACTCAAGGAAATTGATCTAGGGTAATCATTGGTGAAATCCTACCTAATACCAAAACAATATATGTAATGTAATATCCTAACAATACAAGTAAAGTGAAATCCGTGATATTGAAGGATATTGAACTAGGGTAGTCATTGGTGAAATCCTACCTAATACCAAAACACTATATGTAATGTAATATCCTAACAATATAAGTAAAGTGAAATCCGTGATACATCTAATGAATTCTTGAATGCATATTTTGTTTAGTTGATAAGTGTAGACTGCCATACTTTCATTTATATCTCGGTGATATGTTTGAGTGTTACATAACGTGTGCCAAGTGAGATGAAGTAGCAGATCTTTCATTTTTATGATAATTTTACAGAAACTAACATATTTTAAAGAGATGATTACCTGTGTGGTGGACAAGGTGTATATGATTGGATTGATGGCGGAGTTGAATGGGAGAAGAAACACTGCGATCCACACGGCAAGATCTCCTGGTGTCCTGAACGACTTTTCCACAAGGGTCCTGAGTCCAATAACAATGACTGGCATCCAGCAGATGCAGTCAGTCAGGATGATGAAAGACACCCGTTTGGCAAGAGCTGTCTCTCGCTGGGTATTGGCTGACATCGCCTGGACCCACAATCTGTTTCCAACTATTACAAGATAAGCCACAACGACAAAGGCTACAAAAGCCAAATTCAAACCAACAAATACAGCCACAGAATATTCCCAACCAGGTGCCTTATAGTCTGAGAGCTGGAGTGGAATACATACAACAGATCTGCCATAGTAATGATGACCTTCATTAGGGGCTTTAAAATACTGGATGCCAAATGTGGGAAGGAAAGCAAATATGAAACCGACAATCCAGATGATAAAGCACAAAGCATGAGCGGCTTTGTTGGTTAGTCCATCGATATTGAAAGGGAACACAATATTTTTAAGTCTGTCAGCAGAAATAAGAGAAATAAGCATCAAAGATACCTCGCTTGATAACACAGCGATTGCGCCAGTTATCTGGCATAACAGACTCGAACGCCAGCTATAGTCATGCAAGTAGTATTGCCCTGCCCAGATCGCATCCATCACACCTATGGTGATCAGATAAATACCCATTAACCCATCGGATACCGCCAAGTGCGTCAACATGATTGGCTGTGCAGTATTTCTCTCCTTGTAGACCATTCGCCATGTGATGACAAACACAGCTCCAATCAGAGACATGATACCAACAACCCAAATACACTTCCTTGGGGCTCCATCTCTGAACATAGTCTCGCAACTGGCAAAGCTGTCGACAGAGGCAAAATCGCAGTCCGCGTCCTCTTTTGTCAAGTGACAACACATCAGGTTGGTGTCTAGAGTGCTAGGGTTCATAGAAAGAGTTTAAATTAATGATCCCAAAGGAGAACACGTGCTGAGGAAATTACAGGTACTCAAATTGAAAAAAATATTTAGGGTATAATTCCGAGGTGCGCTAAGAATGAATTCTCATAACCTAACACTCTCACCATTGGGGGATTGGGAAAGTGGGAACCGTCATGAGTCTTCATGTATGTCAATGGCGGGGATAGCGAGGTTGTAAGCACTACATAGAGCGGTAGAGACGAATTAAGATTCTAATAAATCACCTCAACTAGGCACTGAGTGTGTACTTTAATTGACTTACGCTGTTATTAACTCCTTCATGTTAGAGAAGAAGCCTTCTGGTAGTTCCCGCATCTCGTTGTAATGAAGGTACCTGCGAGTTAGAAGAAAGCAATTCAGCTAAACTAGCAATGCTTCTTCATGTTATACTGACAATGATCTCTTCAACCTGCTGTATCAGTTATTGAGAGGTCGCTTCCTACTTCCTCTGCTTTTTTTCGCACAATCTCCAATGATTATCAGAAACCGAAACGTTATAAACCTTAGCAAAAGGAAACTGAAAGATGAGAACTCATTTATGGAAAAGTGAGAAATAAACGCTTCTGTTTTTTAACGAGTAATCCCATTTTTCCCGATTCGTGACAAGTTATTCGTCGGCTAATCACACAGGCATGGGCGTATTTACTTTGCCAACATACTTTGAATTCGCAACCAATCTAAGTTTTTCCTGGATTTTGTTATAGAATTCCGTAAGTTCGTATACGCTCTGAACAAACCCAGCTGGTTCATACTCACAAGAATCGAATGTTTGGCGCGACATCTTTGAATTGTTCATTAGTTACTTCAGTGATTTTGTTAAGATAAAAGCTCCTGAATAGGGATAAACCAATAAAAAGTGTACACGTCATACGAGAGTTGTATTATCCTTCGAAATCTGTTTACTTCAACTCAATTTGGCTCGTTTTGTTTAAAGTTAAATCTCCATAACTTGAACGTTTCGTGTAGTGTATTATACTACGATAACAAAATCTTTATAACCGATTCTACGCAGGTTCTACAGAAGTCCTTCAGATGGCTAAAGACTTTAAACTGCATCAGTTAACTCTCATTGGTTTGCCTGATCTCATGATTACTCTAATGGCTGAGAGGCTTTTTCCTAAATCAGTATAGAATTGATCTTGTGAGGTATGTCACGGCATACCCTTCGTTTGAATCTTGAAGGAACCTGAAGTTGGGTTTCCCATTAAGTTCTTGCACTTTTAGAATTTCTTCCTATCTTTCATAGGACCTTCATTCACCCTGGTGTCCACGCACTGAATAGAATGGGTCTTGCATGTGTACTCGGCTTATTTTACCCTAAACCCATGGTATTGTTTTGAATAGCAGCCTGTTTGATGTACGTTCACTGTTGCACAGTGATAATTAACATGGTCGGAAGGATAACCTAGGCTAAGATGATAATTCTTTTCATGTCTACTAGTGTCCGTGACCATTTCGGACAAGACAGAAAATTTTATTCGCAATCACTCTGTGGTTTTTGCAAGCATCCCGAGCATATACATGTAGATGCAGAGTAGGTAGAGTCTTTTTAAGGGTATCGTGGTATTTAAATACCATTTGATTACATCGATTAATACATTCGTGATATCTGACGTTTCCATACGCTGCAAAGTGAAGACAAGGCCGGCAACTTCAAAAAGGCTTAGAACTATGCAATTTTCCCTTGGGATAGCAATAATTCAGGTTTCGTCTGTTGTCCTTCAGTCTATTATGAAAAGCAATTCGTTCTACTTTTACTAAAAAATTTCTTGTGAGAGTCTGACTGCTTTTGGAAGTATTAATTTCGTTTATCAAGTAAGTTTAAAAAGATACTTACATAGACCTAATCTGTTTCGCATCATTAAAAACTCCACGGGGCAGATGTTTGATATCGTTGTCATAAAGAGCCCTTGAAATCAAAAAAGGGGAAATTTTATCATCCGAACAACATAGAAACAATCTAAGCATATATTGATTTTCATTGCAAATACCATTCATGTTACTCTTATGCCGTTCTTTCAGGGTATTGAGCGGTAAACCAGCACTATTCAGGGGTACACCAGCTCGATTAAGTAGGCAAAAATCCAAGCAAAAAACGAGGTTGTCGTCTATTGAAGCGTTTCCACGATACATGAAACACTTAGCTTTTACCATCCAGCCTCACTCTTCCCTTTAAGTATGCGTGAGGTTCATTTTTAATTGAAAATTTCTCTCCTTAAAAGTTAGATATGTATCGAGAATACCGAGCAAAGATGATCTGTTAAGAGTCGTTGCTTTTCGTTTTGGCTTTCTTAAACCATCTTTTTCAGATGTCCCGAAAACTTAAAATTAATTTTTAAAAGGAAAAAAGTCGATGTTTTCACTTACAGGTCTTTTAGTTTGGATAGACCTTGGAACTGATCAGGCAACAGGGCCACGAGGCTGTTGTTGTCCATGTATCTGTACAGTAAATAATATGCAGTGTATGATGTTCCAAACCATAATGCAACATGGACTTTACTTCCAACTAGTGACGATTTTTATATTCTTTGATTCTTATAATAACTAGCCCTCCTCGTCTCGATCGCATCCTAAGAATTTAGAAGGATATTTTTACTTAAAACGTAACGAAGAGGGCCTTTTTAACAAAAGATTGACGTGTTTTCCTCCATTTTGATATAATTTGTATCTCCCGGAATCATTGTTAGGAGTGTAAGATGAAGGGAGTTGTTTCATTTATTACTCGGCATAAAGATTTTATACTTTAAACGGCTTACTATTGTTCCTTACTTGAATCTTAAAAAGACTCTCGTAACTTGCTAAAGTCAGTAGTGATCCTCGGCGAAAATGATAAACTATTTAAAAAGCTTCCTGTTTATAATGAAGATTGTATGATACACTCATTGCCTCAGCCTCCGTTAATTACAAACATGAACTACCTACAATGTTTCTATCTCGGAGAGATTTTTGAGCCTTGGCAAATGCTGAATTCTGTTACTGGACAGAAAGCTGCCGGGAAAAATGAAAGAGAAAAAGTAGAAGAGTTAAGTTATTTTCATGGTTTCTTGAAATGAACATTCTAGTATATGGATGATGACCATAATTTTTAAAAGAAACACGATCTGTTAGTTCAGCTTTCGCAAAGTAAATTTTATGGGACTATACGTAACAACACTTTTTACATTTGATCCCTGATAGTTTGGAATATATTGGATATATCAACAAAGTTGAAATGGTAAATTGGCCACCGTAATGATTACAAAAGCTGACGTTTCGAGCGTTAGCCCTTCGTCGGAGCGACGTTAGCCCTTCGTCGGAGCGACGACGTCGCTCCGACGAAGGGCTAACGCTCGAAACGTCAGCTTTTGTAATCATTACGGTGGCCAATTTACCATTTCAACTTTGTTGATATATCCAAATTATTTCGTTACTCCCACCGACGCAGCCCCAAACAGTTTCTTTCGAAACTATCAGCCTTTATTCAGTTTGGAATATAGGTGTCCTTTGCACGCTCGCTGGATGTTGTCAGAAGATTTCTCTTCTCAGTATCACTGTAACGAGACTGTATCAAGTCAGCCATATGACAAAGGAATTTTTGTTTGTTTTGAGCTCTCCCATAAAAGCATTACCTCTTCCTGTTATTAGCGCACCTACATAACCACTAGTTACGTGAAAGAAAATGCTGTAAGAGTTGGTCAAATTTTATTCGTACTTTTACAGATCATAATCCCTTCGTCTAGTTCCCTAAAAACGCAAAATATCCAGCTATCTTGACCTAATGCTTGGTGAAAAACTCAATTTACCGTGCATGAGTACCCTAATACGAATTGGATGCCACTTACAGCCGTTTCAACTGAGTGAGGTTGCCAAAGATATCCAGGGGCAAGCCCTTAATCCTGTTGTTTGACAAATCCCTTCAGATAGTAATTGGAAGAAAGGCTAAGCTAACTGTCAGACAAATTTCAGTACTTGTTTTTCCTCACCCTTCCAGTAGGTGCTGAGTAAGGGTTAGAGGTTTATCATCCCCTAATATATTTTTTACTTATATGTATTTAGCATTTGAGATAGTACCTAGAAAACTTGAGCAGAGTTAAGGAATCAACAACATGGAGAAATAGAACGTGATGGCTAAATTGATTCCATTCAGTAAAACTGTGACATTGAGGAAATCTAGTGAAATCCCCGGCTCTTTACGAGGAATCAATTAGAGTTCTTTTTTAAATTTATAAATAACAAAACACCATCTGGAGAGCATTCTGAGAGTATCTCAGGTGGAGGCAAAAATGGCTGATATGATTGAAAGGTAAGGTAATATATAGTGGATTATGATTAGCAAGAGTTGTAACTGGTTATCAATAGAAATATCGCTACTCACAATTCTTTCAGCTTGGTGTTTGTGCTGAGAACACCTCGAGTCAAGTTGGGTAACTGGTTGTAAGATAGGTCCCTGACAATAAGACGTTGCACAGTTTTTTGGAAAATGTGTTAATTGCAAGAAAGGGGAAGAAAACAGAGAGGAGAATACACGGGTTTAAAATGTCAAATTTTGTTTTCCGTAAATCTTATCACCTTTTAATAATTTCTATCTTAAAAATATTTGCAATTGCCTCAAACGTTTTATGAGCTTTTATAATTAGTAGGAGAAGGCTACGATAATAAGAGGAAGAGGAGAAACAAGTCTAAGTCTAAGACGCTTGTTCATCTTCTTCCATTTATTATCAACAGATTTATCCTCTCCGCCGAGTGGGATAATTTGGACATCAGCCTCTAAAATTTTAATCCGCCACTGGCTAATAATCTTAAAATATTATAAAACATTGGAGGTAATCGCAAACGATTGTAAGATAGAAATACATAAGTAGGTGTGAAAACCACGGGAAAAAGAAATTGATAAAATCTAAGCCCGAGTATTCTTCCTCTTTGTGTTAAATTTGATAGATTTGAAACATCATTGGCGGCATTTCTAACAAAAGTCTGGAACTGCTTTCCAGACGGGGGGAAAAACATTTAACTGAGAACAACTTTTTAACCGCAGTACTTTAATGACCATTTCAGAAAAGGTTGTTCAAAACAATCATTTCTAGCTAGGTTAAGAAGGCTCCTTTATTGCATCATAATCCCGTGAATGATCACGCACCAATTTTCGTTACCACTCCAAGGCTCAGTTTTTGCTTTTGCACAGCGTATTACAGAGTAAAGTTTAAGTTAGCATTTAAACCTGATTTACGAAAAATAATATTAGTTACAGTTTCTCCAAGTCGGTCAATCCGTAAAATATGTTGCGGGGTAGCTTCTCAAGCTGGTTGCCGACCAAACGCCTAGGGTTTTAAACACAGAAACGGTCAACTTTCGTTTTCAAACTAGCCGATAAGAAATTGGCAAAGTCAAGAAATGCTAAAAATTAAGCTACAAACTGACCATTTCAAGTAAATTTTCTGAAAAGGTGTGAACACAAGAAACCGGGCCAAAAAATTTAACGGTAAGGCCAAATCGCTTGAGTTCCTTCCCATTCGTTCTCGTACTCCATTTGACTCTAGACTTATTCGTAAGTCGGTGATTACTGAGGAATGTTTCTAAGAAAAAAATAATTTCTGAGTGCAATTCAGAGACTCTTAGAGCGCTTTCGATTTGTTATAACTGGCCGTTCGGAGTAGTACGTCCGTAAATGAAACGCACGAGTTCTGAGAACTGTTAGAACTGGTTCTGGCCAAACTGGTGCTGAACGCGGGAAGTGCGCGGGAATTCTACGCGTTGAAAAATGGCGGCAGGTTGATCGCAGACTCGTGGTGAGTATAATATTTTATCCATTGTTTTGATTGAAAACAGGATTAATTGCTTTCCCTAAAATGCCTTAAAGAGGTCGTCAAAGAGCACCAAACTATTGATTTCCCCACGACGGGAAAAAAACCGACTTCTTCGACAAAGGCAAAGTATGAAAGAAAGCTGCATGGGATAAAGTTGCAGAGCAATTCAACACCAAGTCGTCCGTGAGAGTTACAGGAGAACAGTGGTCAAACAAATGGAAAAAATTAGAGGAGAAGTACAAAAAAGTAAGAGGGTACAACGCCAAAACGGGGAATGACATCGAGGAATGTGAATTAAATGACACGCTATCATTGCTTTTCAGTAGTGACCCGAAAATTATTTCACCGGCGACTGTTTCCTCGTTGGTTACAGCAAGCACTGGTTCTGCATCCACGGATGAAGACGAGGAATCGTCTTTGGCAAAAGCGGTTCCAAAGAAAAAAAAAGGAAACGGAGGTCGAAGTCATCGGTCGCGAAGGTAGTCGATTTTCTGACGGAATGCAAAGAAGGAAAGGATGCACGAGGAGAAAATGGGTGTTATGGCTCGATTCCTGGACATTCTGTCAAAGAAGGAAGCCTAAAATATAAAGCTGAGAAACAATTTACAGCAAGGTTTTGAGACGGCAGCCAAGCAACCTTATCTTTTTATTGTCAATCAAACAAGCAAGCATTGAGGAATAATCGGCTTTCGTTTTCCCCGTTTATGGGTTTTTTCCTCGTGTTGTTAAGGATTTATTGAACAAACCACTTCACAGACTATTTCTACTCGCGAAAATTTCTCTTGTATACCCGTGGAACAGGAAAGCGCCTAAATATCTTGGCTATTTTCTGGTCGAAAGTGTGAAAGGTGTCAAAGGTTAACCCGCGCAGTGCGACTTCCAAACTTTGAGCATTTCGTCTCGGTATATGTTGGCATACTATTGTACAAGGGAAGCCTTCTTCGAGAAATGTTTGTTTTACCCAGTTTGAAAGTACTTGATAGAGGCTTAAGTTCTGAGCAATTATAATATTAACTTATAAGATCCAAGTGCTTGTATTTCTTGTTTGTCAGCGTTTAGTTACCTGACCTACGGTTGATGTAAGCTTACTAGAAATAAAAATATTACGCCTTTAGGCTTTAATTCTGTTTGCGCCGAGAAAAAATACACATAATTGAAAAAACACAAATTCATCTTCTACATGGTTCTTAAAAGGAGTTTCCTCCTCCGGCGAAAGAAAGTCAAGAAAATGTTGGTGGAATGTTATAAACTTTCCTTGCTAAATCCGTCATGTTTTTTAAATCAGCTCTTGCGTGTATTCCACGCAAGAGCTGATTTCCCTAGGCCTTTCTATTTTGACGAGTGAGAGCCAGTTCCTTCGGGCCGGCCAGTTTTAACAAATGGAAAGTGCCCTTATTCATATACCCGACTTTTGGGACCAAGCTAAAATTTGCTGCTTTTACAAATGTTCGTGTCCCGGTCAGCAGGTAAAGAGAGCAGTCGGTTACTTTCCAAATGGGTATTGTTACAAAAGATGATTCTTACTACTCACAAGTATTTTAACACAGTTTGCCCGACAAACAGATCCTCAGGTAATGTCTTCAACTTGTTGTTTCCTAGCCAGCTGTAAAATTGTTGGCATTTACGAGAATTCCATAATTTTTACCAAATAAAAGGAATTAAAAAGGAATATTTTAAAAAGGTTACCTTACATTTTTGTGTTAGCAATAATTAATTAAACTATTCATCACTTGGTTACAATCCAGTAGATTTTGATTGATGGAATTAAAATAAGACAACAAGAAAGGAAACTCCAACTAATTTTAACTATGAATGAAGTTTGTTCTTTTTTGGGTTGTGCAGAAGGAGGAGGATTGGAGCACCCTACACCAAGGATTTGCTTCTTTTGTTTTCTTTTTACTGATTTTTCACTAATTCTTTTCAGTACTTACCGTTTGCCAATTTTTTTTTTAATTTGCGTACGGTCTCAATGGTTTAAATAATCGAAAACGTTTACAGTTATCAAGGATGAAACTGGGAATATAATGACCAGTCAGCGAAGGCTCCTTTGATTTAAAGGATACTAGCCACTGCAGCGAGCATCAGAGAACTTTACTCACAGATCATATATCTTATGGGCCTTGAATATGTCACTTGGCAACGTCTCCAGTTTATTGAAGTCCAGGGTCCTGTGTTTGACATTACATTCATTTCCATAAATATGAAGTGTAGAGCTCTACGTTTCAATGCCTTAATTTTTTTTTTCACTCACAACTTCGAAGACCATAAACTCTTGTCAAACAATAAAGTAGAAATGATCTACGATGGAATTAAAATTCTGGTTGTTGTCCACTGACATATATGTATTATGGGATTGTAAGCAGTTTGGAAGTATCGTCCTGTTAGCCTGGTATAGCACTAGAAAGATTCTGGTTCAAAAGGTTTTAATGAAGACTAAAAAAGAAAGATACAGGTCTAATCATTTTTGTAACTACAATGCAAAAGCTATCATACCTGTACGTACAAATAACAGCGGCCATAATATTCTCTAACTAGGTAAAGAACACTTAGCAAAATACGCTATTTTTTTGAGCTACCAAAAACAAATTTCCAATCCTTGGAACTGATATGAATTCATTGTGCAGTTAATAATATGTGGAAAAATTATCTGAGGTCGTGGTTATTGTGGTATTTCTTTATTGCCATAACGCAAAAGAGTATTTATTTCCTGTTGAATTTTGGAACTTCAGGGTTGTTGTATTTACGAGATCTAAAGAGTGAAATTGGATTCCGAACACACCACACTTACAGGTTTTTGAAGTCGCCACGCCAGTGTTTCCAGCGAGTACGTTGACGAGAGGACAAATTCTTTGAATGTTTGATGTTCATGATTCTGCGGTGTAATAATAATAAAAAAAAACAGCTAGTACCAAGTTTGTTAAATCTTGTTTCTTTTAATGCACTGTTAATTCGGAACTGGAAGAAGAAGGCAATCATTATAAGAGCAGAAACTTTTGACTGGATAAATGTAGCTCTGTAAGTGGTAGTTTTGTTTCCGTGGCTAATAAAAAAACCACAACCTACAACCCCCTGGCTTGGGAGACGGTGGATTATATAAACGACATGAAAAGTAAAAAAATGAAAGAAGTTGGCTTCTGGTGTCCTCAGAAAGTGTCAAGTGAACCTACGATAACAAACTTATCATACTTATTTGTTATCATTAAAAAGGTGAATATTACACGGTGCGCCTAACCTACTAACCTACTCATGAGATAATACAGACCTTCACTTCCAATAACTCAGATATTAGAAGTGAAGGTCTGTGCTATTTCATGGGTAGGTTAGGCGTACTTTGTAGCACCTTTTTAAAGATAAAAAATAAGTGTTCCATGATATGGAGCTGTTATGTATGTATCATGTAGTTTAATACAGTGTACATAAAACTAACAGAGATCTTTGTAATTGTGGTTTTTCTTCATTGTCATTTTAGAGGCTATTTATTTTCAGTTGTGTTCGGTATGAAATGAAAAGTGACACTGAATTCTAAACCCACCACACTTACAGTTTTGTATAGTTGTTAAACAAGTAATTCCGACAAGGAAGTTGATCAGAAGACAAATTCTTTAACTTGTTGTTGTTCAAGAATCTGAAGTGTCATCAAGAAAACCATTTATGAAAAGTTGGTCCAATGTTTATCCTTTTATCTACTGTAATTATGGAATTGGAAGATGGTGGCAATTATCATAAGAACAACAACAACAACAACAACATTGACTTTATTTTTTTTTTTTAAAATGAAAGAAATAAAGGCTTTTGTAGCCCGCAGTTAGCAAAGCTATTCTAGGCGGGCTACCTAAACAGACACTGTATAGGCTCACACACACACACACACACACACGCACACACACACGCAACAATGAAATAAATAAATAAATGAGCAAATAAAAATAAATAATAAATAATAGTAGTAAAATCATGTTAAAGGTTTTAACTGAGCCAGTCACACAAGGGAGTTTTTAACAGGTCAAAGAGAAAGCTAATCAGTTGAAATACAAATATAAGCTAGAAAGGTCAAGGTAGCGCAAGTCAACATTCATCTCCTCAATTTCAAGAATTTTCAAAAGCAAGTGAGTTAGCTCACGTTTAAAAGGTGCTTTCTTTAGCTTACGAATTTCAGGGGGGATGCCATTCCATATTTTCGCACCAACTCTAGAAAAGGAAAACAACTGATGATTTGTTCTCGCCTGTTTTATATAAAAGCTTCCAGCTACTGAGAAACGAGTAGAGTAGGAATGAACCTGTTCAGAGTGAGTAAAAAGTTCAGAAATATTGAGAGGAGCACAGCAATTTTTGATGTCATGTAACAGAGAGGCAACCAATTTGAAGTAAAGCATTTTTATCGGTAGAATTCCCGAACGACTAAAAAGAGGAGCACTGTGAGATGTATAATCGGAAAAGTGCATTAGACGAAGAACCCGCTTTTGTAAAATGACGATTTTGTTTAGATGAGTATTGGCGGCTTGGCCCCAAGCAACGAGGCCATAGGAAATATACGGTTCAATGAGCGAGCGGTAAATGTTTATAAGAGTAGTGAGCGGTACCAAGTGTCTTAGCCTTGCAACAATACCGATACCTTTGCTTATTTTCGTGGAAATGTAGTTAATATGATGCTTCCAGGAGAGATTACCGTCAATGAGAACACCTAGGTATTTAACATATGTCTTACGTTCAAGAGATACCAATTGCTCCGAGTTATTATCAAGTATTTTAAGGTTTACTTCTCGGTATAGTTTGTGTTGATAAGGATGAAAAATAACGAAATTAGATTTGGATACGTTAAGAGATAATTTATTTGAATTCAGCCATTCACACAACTTTAATATCTCTTCATTGACGACAACTTCAAGTTTCTTTAGATCTTTTTCTGCATATAGTAAATTGGTATCATCAGCAAATAGGTAAAAGTCAAACTTTTTAGAGGAACGATGCATGTCATTGACATAAATTAAGAAAAGAAGCGGACCAAGTATAGAACCTTGAGGGACTCCACACACTATTCTCTCTTTGCTAGAGACAATAGAACCGATTTGGGTTGATTGCATCCTGACAGACAAGTATGATGAGAACCAGTCATTAATCAATCCTCTAATTCCATAATGGTGTAATTTATGCAACAAAATCGAATGATCAACTGTGTCGAAGGCCTTTTTCAAGTCAATGAAAATGCCACAGGAATATAATTTTTTATCAATGTTGTTTTGAATTGTATTTAGAATATCCAGAATTGCATGTTGAGTTGAGCAGTTCTCTCTAAATCCATATTGCGATGTGAAAAATATATCATTTTTATTTATAAAAGATTTTAGGCGTTTGTACATTAGTTTTTCGAATATTCGATTAAACACGGACAGTAACGATATTGGGCGATAATTGTTTGGGTCAGTTTCATCATCCGTTTTATAAATTGGAATTACTACAGCATGCTTTAATTTGTGGGGATAGATACCAGTTGAAATGGACATGTTCATTAGTTCAGCTAGGGTATGAGATAAAGCTTGACGTGCGGACTGACACTTGAAGAACAGACACTTTGCTGACCGTAACGTGGGATAAATTAACACTCTGAAGGTACCAATTCCTTTCTTGTGGCTATGAACTGATACACAGACCACAATCGGCCACGGCTTTAGATGATAGATTACACGGATAAACAAGAATTTAAAAAAATGGAGTAATTGACGATGAACAAAGGAGAAAGTACTCTTAAAGTTATGTCGTGGTAGTCTATATTACTTTTGAACATTAAAAGTGTGTGTCATACTGATGGAGTGCCACCTTGGGTGTAAAAGCTTTCATCATTGGCAACCTGGAGCAAACGATACCGTCCCCGAGTCGAAGAATGCCAGATTTCTTCATTTTCTGAAATTTTACCTGACATGCTTAGCACTTGGTTACTACACCGCGTTTGGGAAAAGATCCGTAGATAACTATGGCCTATGTCACACAGCCATCGGGTTAATAATGACACAAGAATGTCGAGAAACGAACAAGTGCGTATACCAAATGGAGCATTGATATAAAATCATCAAGATTTTTAGAGCACAGGAAAAAAGGGGAAAAACAATTCCTTTACCACATACGTTTGAAGAACTATTTTTAAATTGAGTGATAAGCCTCTCTTAATCAATTGTGCTATTGTTATCTATGAAACCCAAATAGATGACTGGAAAGTTATCCAACTCTTGAACCTAGGCACAGCTGCTATCAAATGTCACTTACACAATAAGGAAGTCTTACTTACAGCTCTCTAAGACGGGGATTGTCTCTGAAAGCTTGTGGAGGTAATTGCTCTAGTTGGTTATAGGACAAGTCACTACAAAACAAAAAATAAGGAAGTTTTGTGAATCATATTAACTCACTGATAATCAATTAGAGGTTAAGGTATGTTCATTATGAAAGTATTGTAAACTGTAGACTGCGAGCAGTCCTTCGTTTTCGGCGAAGTTTGGCACTCGGACAGAAGAAACTTAGCCTAACAAAAAGAGATTACCTTTTGCGTCGCGCTTACAACGCATATAAATACGATTGGCTATCGCCTGGACATCTTTCATCTAGTGGTTTTGAGTGTCAAAGCTTGTTAATGCTCCAGATTAATCCTGGCTGATCACTTAAGGAATGTTGATTGTGGTTTCCGACAATTCGTTCGCTGAAACCAGAGCAGACTGTAGCTTGAAGCTCTTTTCGCTGGAAAGGACTTTCTAGCAATTTTGAAAACAGGCTCTAAAAAAGAGCCTTGTCTGCCACTTTTTCGTCAAATATTACGAAAGTTTCCGACTGCCGGTCATAGTGATTTGAGAACCGTGATCGGCACTCCACCTCACGCAGCTTCTAAGTGTCAACTTATGGCTCCGTATTCTGAGCCCAAGCTTAAATCGAGCGCACGACATGTAATTTTTAAATTACTTCGGGATCCTTACCGCGATTGGTCCTTTCCCGGCCCGCCCTTCCTAATTGCCTTCTTGGGAGTTTCGTTGTTGAGACTCGACTTCGACTCTTGAACTGCGCAGGGTCAAACTCTTGGGCTCAGTCTATAGTCCTTTCTTTCCGAGCCCCTCACCCTCGGAGCTCCCCATGGCGTGCTTACCTCAATTTTTCTTTCACCAACTTTTTTTTTGGACTCGCGCGACAAACTTTGTTGCAAACGAGGGACTGTTCATAGTCTATAGCGTTGTATTTCGAAAAAAAGATGGGCCATATTGTAGATAAATGCTTAAAACCATCACAGAGAGTTTCATAATTGAAAATTTATGGGGCAGCAGCTTAAGCTACTGAGGGGTATATTTGGTGTTCTGTAATTACAGACTTGTTAGTTTTTGAAACTGATCAAACAGTCTGGATGGCAAGTCCTTCAACTGGTTATTAAACAGGTCGCTATATTTGAAAAAAGATCACAACAGAGCTTTAAGGTGCCAGATATTACCGTAGAAATCTGCCTTTTCCCTTACTGCAGGCTCTTTTTCCGCAATAAAGAGACTATCAAAGTAACTCTGAGCATAGTTATGCACTGAGACAAGTAATAATCTTAGTCGTGTTGATTTTTTTTTTGGCACGCCATTCTTCGGTGAGTTGTGCCATTTCTACATATAAATCATTGATTAGATATTCCTTTTAGATTCCTGTAACATGTTTGTCATCGCCTATCACATTGAAAGGAAGACTAAGGGAAGAAATGGCCGATTTCGTTGGTTTTGCACCTCTTAAAACGCTCCCATCGTGTTGTTCACATGAAATCGGCGGTAAAAAGAAACGGTTTATTTCAAAAAAAGTACATACAGGGCATTTGAAAATATGATAATCCAGGTATCAGTGCAATTGCATGTAAAAAAGAATGCTTACAGCCTACAAAGCCAAATCGAGTAGTTTAAGTATTTAAATACTCCTGATGGTAATGTTTCTATCTCATTTCTTGACAAGTCCCTGTAACCGAGAAAGGACTTCATAGAAATTTCAGGCTTTAGTCATCTATGATTGAGATATTAGCAAAGTACCCTTAATGAAAGGGGGTTACTTCTCGTTAATTAAGTAGGGCGTTAGAGGGATTTCAAATTGCTCTTTTGGGCATCCTTATGAGTAGCGGCGGAATTGGATTTGTTTCAAGAAGGCTACTTACAGCCGACGAAGCCAAGTCATGTGATTGAAAACTCCTGGCGGTAATGTCTTTAACTGATTTTTAGACAAGTCCCTGTCACCAACATTAAACATAATACAAGTGTCAAGTCCTAGCACTCAATGACGATTAGGGCTATAGCAATATGCTTTCAAGGAAAACTAGTTAGTTTTTATCAAAAGGATAGGGTGGTAAGTATTACATGGTTATCTCCTGGTTATCCTTTTACATGGCAAGGAGAGTTTTCAGTGAAAATTTCTTTAAATCTTCTGTACGCATGAGTTTGCAAACATAAGATCGCAAGCGTCCGTTTCAAATGATTCTAATCAATTGACAATTGACAAAAGACTTCTAACGATAATGTCGTAATTTTGATTTTTTGACAAGTCTCTGTTCTGCTTATAAGGAGAGCGGCGTATTCATATTCCTTAAATTAATACGTAGGTATATATTACATAGTGATTTCTTGGGTATCCTTTTTCGTGGCAAATCTCATTTCATTGAGAAAATCTTATTGGTAGAGAATCTCATAGGTATCCTTTTCTGAGGCACGAAGACTTCCTCGACAAATTCCGGTTAGTTTTCTCAGAAGTAATACTTCTGTTCGACGTGTTGATATTAATCAAGACAACGAACTAAATATTTTTACCACGGAAAACAAAGATTCGAAAGGCTAGATTAGAAAATCAATCAATCAATCAATCAATCAATCGTTTATTCAACCCTATTGTAGTTACAACTGAATTACAGGGGGCGGTCACGACATACATTTTGAAATTTGACAGTTATAAAATCAATATAGCTTTTGCATTTGCCAGTAGAGGCCTTATACGATTGTGAGCCTGAGCGCAAATTATAACCGTGGTAATCAACCAGCGGAACCTGAAAGAGACTACTAAGTGTTCCTGACACATGGCAGGAATTAGCAAAATTCACGCAAGCTTGTTTCCGCCAATCGCTAAGAATTTCAAGGTCAGCAAGATTTAGTGCGTCGCTATATCACCTTTTAATAATTTCTATCTTAAAAATGTTTGCAATTGCCTCGAACGTTTTATGAGCTTTTATAATTAGTAGGAGAAGGCTACGATAGTAAGAGGAAGAGGAGAAACAAGTCTAAGTCTAAGACGCTTGTTCATCTTCTTCCATTTATTATCAACAGATTTATCCTCTCTGCCGAGTGTGGATAATTTTGAAATCAGAATCTAAAATTTTAATCCGCCACTGGCTAATAATCTTAAAATATTATAAAACATTGGAGGTAATCGCAAACGATTGTAAGATAGAAATACATAAGTAGGTGGGAAAACCACGGGAAAAAGAAATTGATAAAATCTAAGCCCGAGTATTCTTCCTCTTTGTGTTAAATTTGATAGATTTGAAACATCATTGGCGGCATTTCTAACAAAAGTCTGGAACTGCTTTCGAGATTGGCGGAAATACATTTAACTGAGAACAACTTTTTAACCGCAGTACTTTAATGACCATTTCAGAAAAGGTTGTTCAAAACAATCATTTCTAGCGAGGTTAAGAAGGCTCCTTTGGTGCATCATAATCCCGTGAATGATCACGCACCAATTTTCGTTACTACTCCAAGGCTCAGTTTTTGCATTTGCACAACGTATTACAGAGTAAAGTTTAAGTTAGCATTTAAACCTGATTTACGAAAAATAATATTAGTTACAGTTTCTTCAAGTCGGTGAATCCATAAAATATGTTGCGGGGTAGCTTCTCGAGCTGGTTGCTGACCAAACGCCTAGGGTTTTTAATACAGAAACAGTCAACTTTCGTTTTCAAACTAGCCGATGAGAAATTTGCAAAGTCAAGAAATGCTAAAAATTAGGCCACAAACTGTCCATTTCAAGTAAATTTTCTGAAAAGGTGTGAACACGAAAGACCGGGCCTAAAAATTTAACGGTTAGGCCAAATCGCTTGAGTTCGTTCCCATTCGCTCTCATACTCCATTGGACTCTAGACTTATTCGTAAGTCGGTGATCACTGAGGAATGTTTCTAAAAAAAAAATAATTTCTGAGTGCAATTCAGAGACTCTTAGGACGCTTTCCATTTGTTATAACTGGCCGGTCGGACTAGTACGTCCGTAAATGAAACGCACGAGTTCTGAGAACTGTTAGAACTGGTTCTGGCCAAACTGGCGCTGAACGCGGGAAGTGCGCGGGAATTCTACGCGTTGAAAAATGGCGGCAGGTTGATCGCAGACTCGTGGTGAGTATAATATTTTGTCCATTGTTTTGATTGAAAACAGGATTAATTTCTTCCCTAAAATACCTTAAAGAGATCGTCAAAGAGCACCAAACTATTGATATCCCCACGACGGGAAAAAAACCGACTTCTTCGACAAAGACAAAGTGTGAAAGAAAGCTGCATGGGATAAAGTTGCAGAGCAATTCAACACCAAGTCGTCAGTGAGAGTTACAGGAGTACAAAAAGGTAAGAGGGCACAACGCCAAAACGGGGAATGACTTTGAGGAATGTGAATTAAATGACAAGATATCATTGCTTTTCAGTAGTGACCCGAAAACTATTTCACCGGCGACTGTTTCCTCGTTGGTTACAGCAAGCACTGGTTCTACATCCACGGATGAAGACGAGGAATCGTCCTTGGTAAAAGGGGTTCCAAAGAAAAAAAGGAAACGGAGGTCGAAGTCATCGGCCGCGAAGGTAGTCGATTTTCTGACGAATGCAAAGAAGAAAAGGATGCACGAGGAGAAAATGGGTGTTATGGCTCGATTCCTGGACATTCTGTCAAAGAAGGAAGCCTAAAATATAAAGCTGAGAAACAATTTACAGCAATGTTTTGAGACGGCAGCCTAGCAACCTTATCTTTTTACTGTCAATCAAACAAGCAAGCATTGAGGAATAATCGGCTTTCGTTTTCCCCGTTTATTGGTTTTTTCCTCGTGTTGTTAAGTATTTATTGAACAAACCACTTCACAGACTATTTCCACTCGCGAAAATCTCTCTTGTATACCCGTGGAGCAGGAAAGCACCTAAATATCTTGGCTATTTTCTGGTCGAAAGTGTGAAAGGTGTCAAAGGTTAACCCGCGCAGTGTGACTTCCAAACTTTGAGCATTTCGTCTCGGTATATGTTGGCATACTATTATACAAGGGAAGCCTTCTTCGAGAAATTTTTGTTTTACCCAGTTTGAAAGTACTTGATGGAGGCTTAAGTTCCGAACAATTATAGTATTAACTTATAAGATCCAAGTACTTGTATTTCTTGTTTGTCAGCGTTTAGTTACCTGACCTACGGTTGATGTAAGTTTACTAGAAATAAAAATATCACGCCTTTAAGCTTTAACTCTGTTTGCGCCGAGAAAAAATACACATAATTGAAAAAAACACAGATCCATCTTCTACATGTGTCGCGTTCTTAGCGTAGTGTTCAACCGAGACACGAAGAGTATGCAAATCGATGGCTTATTTTCCTTCATTGTCGAATGGTGAAACTACATGTAAATAAATACAGAAAACGATGAAACGATAACAGAAAACAGAAAACAGAAAATACGACAAGGCAAAAACGATAAAATAACGGAACGATGAAGACTTACGTGGATGTGGCTGCGCTGAATGATGAACTGAGAAGCTGAGGTGATAAATTAAGGTGAGACCTACCGAAACTAAAACGCAACACACGAGCTGTGAACCGAACGGGACTGGGAAATAAAACTGACCGAGTGGGTCCCAGAGCCCACTGACAAAAAAGACAGCGAAACCCGTAACAACATGGTTCTTAAAAGGAGTTTCCTCCTCCGGCGAAAGAAAGTGAAGAAAAAGTTGGCGGAATGTTATAAACTTTCGTTGCTAAATCCGTCATATTTTTTAAATCAGCTCTTGCGTGTATTCCACGCAAGAGCTGATTTCCCTAGGCCTTTCTATTTTGACGAGTGAGAGCCAGTTCCTTCGGGCCGGCCAGTTTTAACAAATGGAAAGTGCCCTCATCCATATACCCGACTTTTAGGACCACGCTAAAATTTGCTGCTTTTACAAATGTTCGTGTCCCGGTCAGCAGGTAAAGAGAGCAGTCGGTTACTTTCCAAATGGGTATTGTTACAAAAGATGATTCTTACTACTCACAAGTATTTTAACACAGTTTGCCCGTCGAACAGATCCTCAGGTAATGTCTTCGACTTGCTGTTTCCTAGCCAGCTTTAAAATTATTGGCATTTACGAGAATTCCATAATTTTTACCAAATGAAGGGAATTAAAAAGGAATATTTTAAAAAGGTTACCTTACATTTTTGTGTTAGCAATAATTAATTAAACTATTCATCACTTGGTTACAATCCAGTAGATTTTGATCGATGGAATTACAATAAGACAACAGGAAAGGAAACTCCAACTATTTTTAATTATGAATGAAGTTTGTTCTTTTTTGGGTCGTGCGGAAGGAGGAGGATTGGGGCACCCTACACCAAGGACTTGCTTCTTTTGTTTTCTTTTTACTGATTTTTCACTAATTCTTCTCAGTACTTACCGTTTGCCAATTTTTTTTTTTTAATTTGCGTACCGTCTCAATGGTTTAAATAATTGAAAACGCTTACAGCTATTAAGGATGAAACTGGGAATATAATGACCAGTCAGCGAAGGCTCCTTTGATTTAGAGGATAGTAGCCATCGCAGCGAACATCAGAGAACTGTACTCACAGATCATATATCTTATGGGCCTTGAGTACGTCACTTGGCAACGTCTCCAGTTTATTGAAGTCCAGGGTTCTGTGTTTGACATTACATTCATTTTCATAAATATGAAGTGGAGAGCTCTGCGTTTCAATGCCTTAATTTTTTTTTTCCACTCACAACTTCGAAGACCATAAACTCTTGTCAAACAATAAAGTAGAAATGATCTACGATGGAATTAAAATTCTGGTTGTTGTCCACTGACATATATGTATTATGGGATTGTAAGCAGTTTGGAAGTATGGTCCTGTTAGCCTGGTATAGCACTAGAAAGATTCTGGTTCAATAGATTTTAATGAAGACTAAAAAAGAAAGATACAGGTCTAATCATTTTTGTAACTACAATGCAAAAGCTATCTTACCTGTACGTACAAATAAAAGCGGCCATAATATTCTCTAACTAGGTAAAGAACACTTAGCAAAATACGTTATTTTTTTGAGCTACCAAAAAAAAACTTTCCAATCTTTGGAACTGATATGAAATCATTGTGCAGTTAATAATATGTGGAAAAATTATCTGAGGTCGTGGTTATTGTGGTATTTCTTTATTGCCATAAGGCAAAAGAGTATTTATTTCCTGTTGAATTTTGGAACTTCAGGGCTGTTGTATTTACGAGATCTAATGAGTGAAACTGGATTCCGAACACACCACACTTACATGTTTTTAAAGTCGCTACGCCAGTTTTTCCAGCGAGTAAGTTGACGAGAGGAGAAATTCTTTGAATGTTTGCTGTTCATGAATCTGCGGTGTAATAATAATAAAAAAAAAAAAAAAAAAAACAGCTAGAGCCAAGTTCGTTGAATCTTGTTTCTTTTAATGCACTGTTAATTCAGAACTGGAAGAAGAAGGCAATCATTATAAGAGCAGAAACTTCTGACTGGATAAATGTTGCTCTGTAAGTGGTAGTTTTGTTTCCGTGGCTAACAAAAAAACCACAACCTACAACCCCCTGGCTTGGGAGACGGTGGATTATATAAACGACATGAAAAGTAAAAAAATGAAAGACGTTGGCTTTTGGTGTCCTCAGGAAGTGTCAAGTGAACCTACGATAACAAACTTATCATACTTATTTGTTATCATTAAAAAGGTGCATATTACACAGTGCGCCTAACCTACTCATGAAATAGTACAGACCTTCACTTCCAATAACTCAGATATTAGAAGTAAAGGTCTGTACTATTTCATGGGTAGGTTAGACGTACTTTGTAGCACCTTTTTAAAGATAAAAAATAAGTGTTTCATAATATGGAGCTGATATGTATGTATCATGTAGTTTAATACCGTGTACATAAAACTAACAGAGGTCTTTGTAATTGTGGTCTTCCTTCATTGTCATTTTAGAGGCTATTTATTTTCAGTTGTGTTCGGTAGGAAATGAAAAGTGACACTGAATTCTAAACCCACCACACTTACAGTTTTGTATGGTTGTTAAACAAGTAAATCCGACAAGGAAGTTGATCAGAAGACAAATTCTTTAACTTGTTGTTGTTCAAGAATCTGAAGTGTCATCAAGAAAACCATTTATGAAAACGTTGGTCCAATGTGTATCCTTTTATCTACTGTAATTATGGAATTGGAAGATGATGGCAATTATCATAAGAACAGACACTTTGCTGACCGTAAAGTGGGATAAATTAACACTCTGAAGGTAGGAATTCCGTTCTTGTGGCTATGAACTGATACACAGACCACAATCGGCCACGGCTTTAGATGATAGATTACATGGATAAACAAGAATTTAAAAAAATGGAGTAATTGACGATGAACAAAGGAGAAAGTACTCTTAAAGTTATGTCGTGGTAGTCTATATTACTTTTGAACATTAAAAGTGTGTGTCATACTGATGGAGTGCCACCTTGGGAGTAAAAGCTTTCATCATTGGCAACCTGGAGCAAGCGATATCGTCCCAGAGTCGAATAATGCGAGATCTCTTCCTTTTCTGAAATTTTATCTAACATGCTTAGCAGTTGGTTACTACACCGCGTTTCTGAAAAGATCCCTTGATAACTATGGCCTATGTCACACAGCCATCGGGTTAATAATGACACAAGAATGTCGAGAAGCGAACAATTGCGTATACCAAATGGAGCATTGATATAAAATCATCAAGATTTTCAGAGCACAGGAAAAAAAGGGGAAAAAACAATTCCTTTACCACATACGTTTAAAAAACTATTTTTAAATTGAGTGATAAGCCTCTCTTAATCAATTGTGCTATTGTTATCTATGAAACCCAAGTAGACGACTGGAAAGTTATCAAACTCTTGAACCTAGGCACAGCTGCTATCGAATGTCACTTACACAATAAGGAAGTCTTACTTACAGTTCTCTAAGACGGGGATTGTGTCTGAAAGCTTGTGGAGGTAATTGCTCTAGTTGGTTATTGGACAAGTCACTACAAAACAAAAAATAAGGAAGTTTTGTGAATCATATGAACTCACTGATAACCAATTAGAGGTTAAGGTATGTTCATTATGAAAGTATTGTAAACTGTAGACTGCGAGCAGTCCTTCGTTTTCGGCGAAGTTTGGCACTCGGACAGAAGAAACTACAGCCTAACAAAAAGAGATTACCTTTTGCGTCGCGCTTACAACGCATATAAATATGATTGGCTATCACCTGGACATCTTTCATCTAGTGGTTTTGAGGGTCAAAGCTTGTTATCGCTCCAGATTAATCGTGGCTGATCACTTAAGGAATGTTGATTGTGGTTTCCGACAATTCGTTCGCTGAAACCAGAGCAGACTGTAGCTTGAAGCTCTTTTCGCTGGAAAGGACTTTCTAGCAATTTTGAAAACAGGCTCTAAAGCAGAGCCTTGTCTACCACTTTTTCGTTAAATATTACGAAAGTTTCCGACTGCCGGTCATAGTGACTCGAGAACCGTGATCGGCACTCCACCTCACGCAGCTTCTAAGTGTCAAGTTATTGCTCCGTATTCTGAGCCCAAGCTTAAATCGAGCGCAAGACATGTAATTTTTAAATTACTCCGGGATCCTTACCGCGATTGGTCCTTTCCCGGCCCGCCCTTCCTAATTGTCTTCTTGGGAGTTTCGTTGTTGAGACTCCACTTCGACTCTTGAACTGCGCAAGGTCAAACTCTTGGGCTCAGTCTGACGGTAGTCCTTTCTTTCCGAGCCCCTCACCCTCGGAGCTCCCCATGGCGCGCTTACCTCAATTTTTCTTTCACCGATTTGTTTTTTGGACTCGCGCGACAAAATTTGTTGCAAACGAGGGACTGTTCATAGTCTATAGCGTTGTATTCCGAAAAAAAGATAGGCCATAGTGTAGATAAATGCTTAAAACCATCACAGAGAGTGACATAATTGAAAATTTATGGGGCAGCAACCTAAGATACTGAGGGATGTATTTAGTGTTCTGTAGTTACAAACTTGTTAATTTTTGAAACTGATGAAACAGTCTGGATGGCAAGTCCTTTAACTGGTTATTAAACAAGTCGCTATATTTGAAAAAAAGATCACAACAGAGCTTTAAGGTGCCAGATATTACCGTAGAAATCTGCCTTTTCCTTTACTGCAGGCTCTTTTTCCGCAGTAAAGAGACGATCAAGGTCAAATCCCTGCACGGTGCAGTGAAACAAACATGACATCAAAACTAAGAGCAAGGTTTGACTTAATAATTAAGATAATGAAATATGGAAAAATGGGTAAAAAGTCAATTTTTAGATTTTAGTGCATGGCCTACTGTGATTTTTTAAAAATGTGTTTCTCATTTTTGTTAATATCTCTGTAAGTTCATTTCTCTTCATTCAAGTTAACCTGACCTTCCTGGCTTGCTAAATCTTGATAATCCAAGACCAAGTAAGATTGTGTGACCTATTGTTGTGCTTTTCGTAACACCTGGTCATCTGGGTAAAGGTAAAGCTCGCAAAACGGTCGAAGAGGTAATTGTTGCAACGATAAAATTAAGTGAATCTGTTCAGAGAGAATATTTAATGAAGCATGTCAACAGATTTATATAGGCGTGTGCGTGGATGGTGAAGTGATAATTACATGTGCAAATGTGAGGTGCTAATTGTGCAACCAATCATCCTTGTCATCAGTTTAAAACTTTTGTTGTGAAGCCGCGTGATGCGGTTCCAGTCAATACCCACTAATTGACCCTTGCTCACCATAGAATCTCCTGTAGCTCAGTGGTTAGAGCATCCGACTACATCACGGAGGGTCGTGGGTTCAAATCCCATCTGGAAACTCAATTTTTCTTTTCTATTAAAAATTGTTTATTTCATCTTTACATGCTCACTTTGGAGGCTGGTTGGCTGCATGTGATGCTTTAATGCATGTGATGCTTTAATGTGACAGCGTGATTCTGTTAGTGAGCTTCTATGCGCTAGCTGATGTTTGGCTGTGTAGCCGAGTGATGCGGTTCCAGTGAATACCGACTAATTGACCCTTGCTCATCATAGAATCTCCTGTAGCTCAGTGGTTAGAAAATCTGACTAGATCACGGAGGGTCGTGGGTTCAAATCCCATCTGGAAACTCGATTTTTCTTTTCTATTAAAAATTGTTTATTTCGTCTTTACATAAAAAATAATGGTAAGACAACTAATATTGTCGGAACTGTTTTCCTAAATATCGAATCGGAAGCGGGCCCTTGTTTTTAGCCCTGTAGAATAAACACCTCTTCGCCCTAAAGAAAGTTGGAGGCCTCAAATAAAACCCAGGGGCCTAGCACCTATAATTATATCAATTCCAGACCCCTCGCAGGCATCCCCCCGGTTTGGTTGAGTCGTGCCCTCACCTGAAGGAGAATGAATTGTAAAATAAATGGGCCTTATTTTATGTGCAACGGAAGAGTTTGACTAACATCGTTAAATCCGACCAGAAGAAAAGTCTAATGCCAGCAACACTCGTGGTTGTTGATTCTTTAACCGGTTGTTTGAGGGGTCCTTATGGTCGACAAGTCATCATAACTTAGTATGAGGTTTGAGTACTTGTCTAAAAGCTAATTTCCTCAAATTTGATCATCTTTGTTTTTACAAATATATTTTTTTAAACTGTGGTCATAGTTATATTTCATACTTTTGCGGACAAGTAGTTACATTTACTTACAGTACCAACAAAACTTAGAGTAGAGTTGCCTACCTGTACCGGCAAAACTAATTTTTGCTATATTATTGATATAGTTTTTTTCTTGGTGTTGTAATTACTGGTCCACTAGCAACTTTACCAATCAACTACTTTTCTCTCACCTCTTTCTCCTTTTTCCTTGCATGCGTCACTAATATTACTCGCTCTGCGGAAACTATGCTTATACTTTGTTTGATTACTTGGTTATTCTCTTGGTGGCAATGCCTTTTTCTCATTTTCAGATGACTTCCTTGTAACCAAAGAGAACAACATATATGTACATGTAAAAGGTGTTAAGTGCCGGGTATATGTACAACTTCGATATCTACAATATGTTCTCAGGCAAAGCAAATTTTGAGCGTGATGTTTAATGTGACCTCCATGACGAAAAGGCCAAATAGCTAGTCCTTATATATGTCAGTGACAGTTTCTGACAGTCTATATTACTTTTGAACATTAAAGTGTGTGTCATACTGATGGAGTGCCACCTTGGGAGTAAAAGTTTTCATCATTGGCAACCTGGAGCAAACGATACCGTCCCCGAGTCGAAGAATGCCAGATTTCTTCCTTTTCTGAAATTTTACCTGACATGCTTAGCAGTTGGTTACTACACCGCGTTTGGGAAAAGATCCGTAGATAACTATGGCCTATGTCACACAGCCATCGGGTTAATAATGACACAAGAATGTCGAGAAACGAACAATTGCGTATACCAAATGGAGCATTGATATAAAATCATCAAGATTTTCAGAGCACAGGAAAAAAAGGGGAAAAAACAATTCCTTTACCACATACGTTTGAAGAACTATTTTTAAATTGAGTGATAAGCCTCTCTTAATCAATTGTGCTATTGTTATCTATAAAACCCAAATAGACGACTGGAAAGTTATCCAACTCTTGAACATAGGCACAGCTGCTACCAAATGTCACTTACACAATAAGGAAGTCTTACTTACAGCTCTCTAAGACGAGGATTGTCTCTGAAAGCTTGTGGAGGTAATTGCTCTAGTTGGTTATTGGACAAGTCACTACAAAACAAAAAATAAGGAAGTTTTGTGAAACCTATTCACTCACTGATAATCAATTAGAGGTTAAGGTATGTTCATCATGAAAGTATTGTAAACTGTAGACTGCGAGCAGTCCTTCGTTTTCGGTGAAGTTTGGCACTCGGACAGAAGAAACTACAGCCTAAGAAAAAGAGATTACCTTTTGCGTCGCGCTTACAACGCATATAAATACGATTGGCTATCGCCTGGACGTCTTTCATCTAGTGGTTTTGAGTGTCAAAGCTTGTTAACGCTCCAGATTATTCATGGCTGATCACTTAAGGAATGTTGATTGTGGTTTCCGACAATTCGTTCGCTGAAACCAGAGCAGACTGTAGCTTGAAGCTCTTTTCGCTGGAAAGGACTTTCTAGCAATTTTGAAAACAGGCTCTAAAACAGAGCCTTGTCTGCCACTTTTTCGTCAAATATTACGAAAGTTTCCGACTGCCGGTCATAGTGATTTGAGAACCGTGATCGGCACTCCACCTCACGCAGCTTCTAAGTGTCAACTTATGGCTCCGTATTCTGAGCCCAAGCTTAAATCGAGCGCAAGACATGTAATTTTTAAATTACTTCGGGATCCTTACCGCGATTGTTCCTTTCCCGGCCCGCTCTTCCTAATTGTCTTCTTGGGAGTTTCGTTGTTGAGACTCCAATTCGACTCTTGAACTGCGCAAGGTCAAACTCTTGGGCTCAGTCTGTAGTCCTTTCTTTCCGAGCCTCTCACCCTCGGAGCTCCCCATGGCGCGCTTACCTCAATTTTTCTTTCACCAATTTTTTTTTTTTTGGACTCGCGCGACAAACTTTGATGCAAACGAGGGACTGTTCATAGTCTATAGCGTTGTATTCCGAAAAAAAGATGGGCCATAGTGTAGATAAATGCTTAAAACCATCACAGAGAGTGAAGTAATTGAAAATTTATGGGGCAGCAGCTTAAGCAACTGAGGGATATATTTGGTGTTCTGTAGTTACAGACTTGTTAATTTTTGAAACTGATGAAACAGTCTGGATGGCAAGTCCTTTAACTGGTTATTAAACAGGTCGCTATATTTGAAAAAAAGATCACAACAGAGCTTTAAGGTGCCAGTGATATTACCGTCGAAATCTGCCTTTTCCTTTACTGCAGGCTCTTTTTCCGCAGTAAAGAGAAGATCAAAGTCACTCTGAGCATAGTTATGCTCTGAGACAGGTAATAATCTTTTTTCTGGCACGCCATTCTTCGATGAGTTGTGCCATTTCTACTTGTAAATAATCGATAAGATATTCCTTTTAGATTCCTGTAACATGTTTGTCATCGCCTATCACGTTAAAAGGAAGACTGAGGGAAGAAATGGGCGATTTCGTTGGTTTTCCACCTCTTAAAACGCTCCCATCGTGTTGTTCACATGAAATCGACGGTAAAAAGAAACGGTTTATTTCAACAAAAGTACACACAGGACATTTGAAAGTATGATAATCCAGGTATCAGTGCAATTGCATGTCAAAAAGAATGCTTACAGCCTAGAAAGCCAAATCAAGTAACTCAAGTGTTTAAATACTCCTGGTGGTAATGTTTCTATCTCATTTCTCGACAAGTCCCTGTAACCAAGAAAGGACTTCATAGAAATTTCAAGTCTTAGTTATCTATGATTAAGGCATTAGTAAAGTGTTCTTAACGAGAAGGAGTTACTTCTCGTTAATTAAGTAGGGCCTCGGGTACTTCAAATTGCTCTTTTGGGCATCCTTATAAGTAGAAGCGGAATTGGATTTGTTTCAAGAAGCTTACTTACAGCCTATGAAGCCAAGTCATGTTATTGAAAAGTCCCGGCGGTAATGTCTTTAACTGATTTTTAGACAAGTCCCTGTCACCAAAATTAGACATAATAAAAGTGTCAGGTCCTACCTCTCAGTGATGATAAAGATTATAGCAATATGCTTTCAAGGAAAGTAAGTTACTGTTTATAAAATGGATAGGCCGTGTGGTAAGTATTACGGAGTGACCTCATGGTTATCCTTTTACGTGGCAAGGATGGTTCTTGAAAATTTCTTTAAATCTTCTGTGCACACGAGTTTGCAAACATATGATTGCAAGCGTAAGCATCAATTGATTGTAATCAATTGACAAGTGATAATTGACAAAAAACTCCTGACGATAATGTTGTAGTTTGGTTTTTTGACAAGTCAATGTTCGGCTTATAAGGAGAGCGGCGTATTCATTTTCCTCAAATTAATACGTAAGTATATATTACATAGCGGTTTCTTGGGTATCCTTTTTCGTGGCAAAAGGGTCTTTGGAGAGCTTCTTTTGATTTAGGTATATATGAGATTTACAAGATTGCACGCGTCACTGGAATTGTAAGTGTATCACAGAAAACTACTTACAGCCATTTAAGCAAAGTTAGATATCATAAACTTCACTTTTAATTGAAAATTTCTCTCCTTAAAAGTTAGATATGTATCGAGATTACCGAGCAAATATGATCTGTTAAGAGTCATTGCTTTTCGTTTTGGCTTTATTAAACCATCTTTTTCAGATGTCCTGAAAACTTAAAATTAATTTTAAAAGGAAAAAAAAATCGATGTTTTCACTTACAGGTCTTTTAGTTTGGATAGACCTTGGAACTGGTCAGGCAACAGGGCCACGAGACTGTTGTTGTCCATGTATCTGCACAATAAATAAAACGCAGTGTATGATGTTCCAAACCATAATGCAACATGGACTTTACTTCCAACTAGTGACGATTTTTATATTCTTTGATTCTTATAATAACTAGCCCTCATCGTCTCGATCGCATCCTAAGAATTCAGAAGGATTTTTAACTTAAAACGAAACGAAGAGGCCCACTTAACAAAAGATTGACGTGTTTTCCTCCATTTTGGTATAATTTGTATTTCCCGGAATCATTGGTAGGAGTGTAAGATGAAGGGAGTTGTTTCATTTATTACTCGGCCTAAATATTTTATCCTTTAAACGGCTTACTATTGTTCCTTACTGGAATCTTAAAAAAGACTCTCGTAACTTGCTAAAGTCAGTAGTGATCTTCGGCTAAAATGATAAAGTATTTAGAAAGCTTCCTGTTTATAACGAAGATTGTATGATATACTCATTGCTTCAGCCTCCGTTACAAACATGAACTACTTACAATGTTTCTATCTCGGAGAGGTTGTTGAACCTTGGCAAATGCTGAATTCTGTTACTGGACAGAAAGCTGCAGGGAAAAATGAAAGAGAAAAAGTAGAAGAGTTAAGTTATTTTCATGGTTTCTGAAAATGAATATTCTAGTATATGGATAATGACCATAATTTTTAAAAGAAACACGATCTGTTAGTTCAGCTTTCGCAAAGTAAATTTTATGGAACTATACGTATCAACACTTTTTACATTTGATCCCTGATAGGTTGGAATATAGGTGTCCTTTGCACTCTCGCTGGATGTTGTCAGAAGATTTCTCTTCTCAGTATCACCGTAACGAGACTGTATCAAGTCAGCCATATGACAAATGAATTTTGTTTGTTTTGAACTCTCCCATAAAAGCATTACCTCTTACTGTTATTAGCGCACCAACATAACCACTAGTTGCGTGAAAGAAAACGCTGTGAGAGTTAGTCAAATTTTATTCGTACTTTTACAGATCATAATCACTTCGTCTAGCTCCCTAAAAACGCAAAATATCCAGCTATTTTGACCTAACGCTTGGTGAAAAACTCAATTTACTGTGCATGAGTACCGTAATACGAATTGGATGCCACTTACAGCCTTTTCAACTGAGTGAGGTTGCCAAAGATATCCAGGGGCAAGCGCTTAATCCTGTTGTTTGACAAGTACCTTCAGATAGTAATATAATTGGAAGAAAGGCTAAGCTAACTGTCAAACAAATTTCAGCACTTGCTCTTCCTGACCCTTCCAGTAGGTGCTGAGTGAGGGTTAGAGGTTTATTTTTCCCCTAAGAGATTTTATACTTACATGTATTTAGCATATGAGATAGTGTCTAAAAAACTTGAACAGAGGTAAGGAATCAACAACATGGAGAAATAGAAAGTAATGGCTAAATTTATTCCTTTCGGTAAAACTGTGAAATTCAGTAAAACAAGTGAAATCCCCGGCTGTTTGCGATAATTAGATTTTTTTTTTAACTTTATAAATAACAAAACACCATCTGGAGAGTCTTCTGAGAGTATCTCAGGTGGAGGCAAAAATTGCTGATATGATTGAAAGCTAAGGTAATATATAGTGGATTATGATTAGCAAGAGTTGTAACTGGTTATCAATAGAAATAGCGCTACTCACAATTCTTTCAGCTTGATGTTTGTGCTGAGAACACTTCGAGTCAAGTTGGGCAACTTGTTGTAAGATAGGTCCCTGACAATAAGACGTTGCACAGTTTTTTGGAAAATGTGTTAATTGCAAGGAAGGGGAAGAAAACAGAGAGGAGAATACACGGGTTTAAAATGTCAAATTTTGTTTTCCGTAAATCATCACCTTTTAATAATTTCTATCTTAAAAATATTTGCAATTGCCTCAAACGTTTTATGAGCTTTTATTATTAGTACGAGAAGGCTACGATAATAAGAGGAAGAGGAGAATCAAGTCTAAGTCTAAGACGCTTGTTCATCTTCTTCCATTTATTATCAACTGATTTATCCTCTCCGCCGAGTGGGATAATTTTGACATCAGCCTCTAAAATTTTAATCCGCCACTGGCTAATAATCTTAAAATATTATAAAACATTGGAGGTAATCGCAAACGATTGTAAGATAGAAATACATAAGTAGGTGTGAAAACCACGGGAAAAAGAAATTGATAAAATCTAAGCCCGAGTATTCTTCCTCTTTGTGTTAAATTTGATAGATTTGAAACATCATTGGCGGCATTTCTAACAAAAGTCTGGAACTGCTTTCCAGACTGGCGGAAAAACATTTAACTGAGAACAACTTTTTAACCGCACTACTTTAATGACCATTTCAGAAAAGGTTGTTCAAAACAATCATTTCTAGCTAGGTTAAGAAGGCTCCTTTATTGCATCATAATCCCGTGAATGATCACGCACCAATTTTCGTTACCACTCCAAGGCTCAGTTTTTGCTTTTGCACAGCGTATTACAGAGTAAAGTTTAAGTTAGCATTTAAACCTGATTTACGAAAAATAATATTAGTTACAGTTTCTCCAAGTCGGTCAATCCGTAAAATATGTTGCGGGGTAGCTTCTCAAGCTGGTTGCCGACCAAACGCCTAGGGTTTTAAACACAGAAACGGTCAACTTTCGTTTTCAAACTAGCCGATGAGAAATTGGCAAAGTCAAGAAATGCTAAAAATTAAGCTACAAACTGACCATTTCAAGTAAATTTTCTGAAAAGGTGTGAACACAAGAAACCGGGCCAAAAAATTTAACGGTAAGGCCAAATCGCTTGAGTTCCTTCCCATTCGTTCTCGTACTCCATTTGACTCTAGACTTATTCGTAAGTCGGTGATTACTGAGGAATGTTTCTAAGAAAAAAATAATTTCTGAGTGCAATTCAGAGACTCTTAGAGCGCTTTCCATTTGTTATAACTGGCCGTTCGGAGTAGTACGTCCGTAAATGAAACGCACGAGTTCTGAGAACTGTTAGAACTGGTTCTGGCCAAACTGGTGCTGAACGCGGGAAGTGCGCGGGAATTCTACGCGTTGAAAAATGGCGGCAGGTTGATCGCAGACTCGTGGTGAGTATAATATTTTATCCATTGTTTTGATTGAAAACAGGATTAATTGCTTTCCCTAAAATGCCTTAAAGAGGTCGTCAAAGAGCACCAAACTATTGATTTCCCCACGACGGGAAAAAAACTGACTTCTTCGACAAAGGCAAAGTATGAAAGAAAGCTGCATGGGATAAAGTTGCAGAGCAATTCAACACCAAGTCGTCAGTGAGAGTTACAGGAGAAGAGTGGTCAAACAAATGGAAAAAATTAGAGGAGAAGTACAAAAAAGTAAGAGGGCACAACGCCAAAACGCGGAATGACATCGAGAAATGTGAATTAAATGACACGCTATCATTGCTTTTCAGTAGTGACCCGAAAATTATTTCACCGGCGACTGTTTCCTCGTTGGTTACAGCAAGTACTGGTTCTACATCCACGGATGAAGACGAGGAATCGTCTTTGGCAAAAGCGGTTCCAAAGAAAAAAAGGAAACGGAGGTCGAAGTCATCGGCCGCGAAGGTAGTCGATTTTCTGACGGAATGCAAAGAAGAAAAGGATGCAAGAGGAGAAAATGGGTGTTATGGCTCGATTCCTAAACAGTCTGTCAAAGAAGGAAGCCTAAAATATAAAGCTGAGAAACAATTTACAGCAATGTTTAGAGACGGCAGCCTAGCAACCTTATCTTTTTACTGTCAATCAAACAAGTAAGCATTGAGGAATAATCGGCTTTCGTTTTCCCCGTTTATTGGTTTTTTCCTCGTGTTGTTAAGTATTTATTGAACAAACCACTTCAAAGACTATTTCCACTCGCGAAAATTTCTCTTGTATACCCGTGGAGCAGGAAAGCGCCTAAATATCTTGGCTATTTTCTGGTCGAAAGTGTGAAAGGTGTCAAAGGTTAACCCGCGCAGTGCGACTTCCAAACTTTGAGCATTTTGTCTCGGTATATGTTGACATACTATTATACAAGGGAAGCCTTGTTCGAGAAATTTTTGTTTTACCCAGTTTGAAAGTACTTGATAGAGGCTGAACAATTATAATATTAACTTATAAGATCCAAGTGCTTGTATTTCTTGTTTGTCAGCGTTTAGTTACCTGACCTACGGTTGATGTAAGCTTACTAGAAATAAAAATATTACGCCTTTAAGCTTTAATTCTGTTTGCGCCGAGAAAAAAATACACATAATTGAAAAAAAACACAGATTCATCTTCTACATGGCTCTTAAAAGGAATTTCCTCCTCCGGCGAAAGAAAGTCAAGAAAATGTTGGCGGAATGTTTTAAACTTTCGTTGCTAAATCCGTCATGTTTTTTAAATCAGCTCTTGCGTGTATTCCACGCAAGAGCTGATTTCCCCAGGCCTTTCTATTTTGACGAGTGAGAGCCAGTTCCTTCGGGCCGGCCAGTTTTAACAAATGGAAAGTACCCTTAAACATATACCCGACTTTTGGGACCACGCTTAAATTTGCTGCTTTTACAAATGTTCGTGTCCCGGTCAGTAGGTAAAGAGAACAGTCGGTTACTTTCCAAATGGGTATTGTTACAAAAGATGATTCTTACTACTCACAAGTATCTCAACACAGTTTGCCCGTTGAACAGATCCTCAGGTAATGTCTTCAACTTGTTGTTTCCTAGCCAGCTGTAAAATTATTGGCATTTACGAGAATTCCATAATTTTTACCAAATGAAGGGAATTAAAAAGGAATATTTTAAAAAGGTTACCTTACATTTTTGTGTTAGCAATAATTAATTAAACTATTCATCACTTGGTTACAATCCAGTAGATTTTGATCGATGGAATTAAAATAAGACAACAAGAAAGGAAACTCCAACTATTTTTAATTATGAATGAAGTTTGTTCTTTTTTGGGTCGTGCGGAAGGAGGAGGATTGAGGCACCCTACACCAAGGATTTGCTTCTTTTTCTTTTTACTGATTTTTCACTAATTCTTTTTAGTACTTACCGTTTGCCAATTTTTTTTTTTAATTTGCGTACGGTCTCAATGGTTTAAATAATCGAAAACGTTTACAGTTATCAAGGATGAAACTGGGAATATAATGACCAGTCAGCGAAGGCTCCTTTGATTTAGAGGATACTAGCCATTGCAGCGAACATCAGAGAACTTTACTCACAGATCATATATCTTGTGGGCCTTGAATATGTCACTTGGCAACGTCTCCAGTTTATTGAAGTCCAGGGTTCTGTGTTTGACATTACATTCATTTTCATAAATATGAAGTGTAGAGCTCTGCGTTTCAATGCCTTAATTTTTTTCCACTCACAACTTCGAAGACCATAAACTCTTGTCAAACAATAAAGTAGAAATGATCTACCATAAAATTAAAATTCTGGTCGTTGTCCACTGACATATATGTATATCGTCCTGTTAGCCTGGTATAGCACTAGAAAGATTCTGGTTCAAAAGGTTTTAATGAAGACTAAAAAAGAAAGATACAGGTCTAATCATTTTTGTAACTACAATGCAAAAGTTATCATACCTGTACGTACAAATAAAAGCGGCCATAATATTCTCTAACTAGGTAAAGAACACTTAGCAAAATAGACTATTTTTTTGAGCTACCAAAAACAAATTTCCAATCTTTGGAACTGATATGAATTCATTGTGCAGTTAATAATATGTGCAAAAATTTTCTGAGGTCGTGGTTATTGTGGTATTTCTTTATTGCCATAACGCAAAAGAGTATTTATTTCCTGTTGAATTTTGGAACTTCAGGGTTGTTGTATTTACGAGATCTAAAGAGTGAAATTGGATTCCGAACACACCACACTTACAGGTTTTTAAAGTCGCTACGCCAGTGTTTCCAGCGAGTACGTTGACGAGAGGACAAATTCTTTGCATGTTTGATGTTCATGAATCTGCGGTGTAATAATAATAAAAAAAAACAGCTAGTACCAAGTTTGTTAAATCTTGTTTCTTTTAATGCACTGTTAATTCGGAACTGGAAGAAGAAGGCAATCATTATAAGAGCAGAAACTTCTGACTGGATAAATGTAGCTCTGTAAGTGGTAGTTTTGTTTCCGTGGCTAATAAAAAGACCACAACCTACAACCCCCTGGCTTCGGAGACGGTGGATTATATAAACGACATGAAAAGTAAAAAAATGAAAGAAGTTGGCTTCTGGTGTCCTCAGAAAGTGTCAAGTGAACCTACGATAACAAACTTATCATACTTATTTGTTATCATTAAAAAGGTGTATATTACACAGTGCGCCTAACCTACTCATGAGATAATACAGACCTTCACTTCCAATAACTCAGATATTAGAAGTGAAGGTCTGTAATATTTCATGGGTAGGTTAGGCGTACTTTGTAGCACCTTTTTAAAGATAAAAAATAGGTCTTCCATGATATGGAGCTGTTATGTATGTATCATGTAGTTTAATACAGTGTACATAAAACTAACAGAGGTCTTTGTAATTGTGGTTTTTCTTCATTGTCATTTTAGAGGCTATTTATTTTCAGTTGTGTTCGGTATGAAATGAAAAGTGACACTAAATTCTAAACCCACCACACTTACAGTTTTGTATGGTTGTTAAACAAGTAATCCCGACAAGGAAGTTGATCGGAAGACAAATTCTTTAACTTGTTGTTGTTCAAGAATCTGAAGTGTCATCAAGAAAACCATTTATGAAAAGTTGGTCCAATGTTTATCCTTTTATCTACTGTAATTATGGAATTGGAAGATGGTAGCAATTATCATAAGAACAGACACTTTGCTGACCGTAACGTGGGATAAATTAACACTCTGAAGGTAGCAATTCCGTTCTTGTGGCTATGAACTGATACACAGACCACAATCGGCCACAGCTTTAGATGATAGATTACACGGATAAACAAGAATTTAAAAAAATGGAGTAATTGACGATGAACAAAGGAGAAAGTACTCTTAAAGTTATGTCGTGGTAGTCTATATTACTTTTGAACATTAGAAGTGTGTGTCATACTGATGGAGTGCCACCTTGGGAGTAAAAGTTTTTATCATTGGCAACCTGGAGCAAACGATACCGTCCCCGAGTCGAATAATGCCAGATTTCTTCATTTTCTGAAATTTTACCTAACATGCTAAGCAGTTGGTTACTACACTGCGTTTGGGAAAAGATCCCTAGATAACTATGGCCTATGTCATACAGCCATCGGGTTAAGAATGACACAAGAATGTCGAGAAACGAACAATTGCGTATACCAAATGGAGCATTGATATAAAATCATCAAGATTTTTAGAGCACAGGAAAAAAAGGGGAAAAAACAATTCCTTTACCACATACGTTTAAAGAACTATTTTTAAATTGAGTGATAAGCCTCTCTTAATCAATTGTGCTATTGTTATCTATGAAACCCAAATAGACGACTGGAAAGTCATCCAACTCTTGAACATAGGCACAGCTGCTATCAAATGTCACTTACACAATAAGGAAGTCTTACTTACAGCTCTCTAAGACGAGGATTGTCTCTGAAAGCTTGTGGAGGTAATTGCTCTAGTTGGTTATTGGACAAGTCACTACAAAACAAAAAATAAGGAAGTTTTGTGAATCATATTTATTACTGATAATCAATTAGAGGTTAAGGTATGTTCATTATGAAAGTATTGTAAACTGTAGACTGCGAGCAGTCCTTCGTTTTCGGCGAAGTTTGGCACTCGGACAGAAGAAACTACAGCCTAAGAAAAAGAGATTACCTTTTGCGTCGCGCTTACAACGCATATGAATACGATTGGCTATCGCCTGAACATCTTTCATCTAGTGGTTTTGAGTGTCAAAGCTTGTTAATGCTCCAGATTAATCCTGGCTGATGACTTAAGGAATGTTGATTGTGGTTTCCGACAATTCGTTCGCTGAAACCAGAGCAGACTGTAGCTTGAAGCTCTTTTCGCTGGAAAGGACTTTCTAGCAATTTTGAAAACAGGCTCTAAAACAGAGCCTTGTCTGCCACTTTTTCGTCAAATATTACGAAAGTTTCCGACTGCCGGTCATAGTGATTTGAGAACCGTGATCGGCACTCCACCTCACGCAGCTTCTAAGTGTTAACTTATGGCTTTGTATTCTGAGCCCAAGCTTAAATCGAGCGCACGACATGTAATTTTTAAATTACTTCGGGATCCTTACCGCGATTGTTCCTTTCCCGGCCCGCCCTTCCTAATTTTCTTCTTGGGAGTTTCGTTGTTGAGACTCGACTTCGACTCTTGAACTGCGCAGGGTCAAACTCTTGGGCTCAGTCTATAGTCCTTTCTTTCCGAGCCCCTCACCCTCGGAGCTCCCCATGGCGTGCTTACCTCAATTTTTCTTTCACCAACTTTTTTTTTGGACTCGCGCGACAAACTTTGTTGCAAACGAGGGACTGTTCATAGTCTATAGCGTTGTATTTCGAAAAAAAGATGGGCCATATTGTAGATAAATGCTTAAAACCATCACAGAGAGTTTCATAAATGAAAATTTATGGGGCAGCAGCTTAAGCTACTGAGGGATATATTTGTTGTTCTGTAGTTACACAATTGTTAATTTTTGAAACTGATCAAACAGTCTGGATGGCAAGTCCTTTAACTGGTTATTAAATAGGTCGCTATATTTGAAAAAAGATCACAACAGAGCTTTAAGGTGCCAGATATCACCGTAGAAATCTGCCTTTTCCTTTACTGCAGGCTCTTTTTCCGCAGTAAAGAGAAGATCGAAGTCACTCTGAGCATAGTTATGCTCTGAGACAAGTACTAATCTTACTCGTGTTGATTTTTTTTTCTGGCACGCCATTCTTCAGTGAGTTGTGCCATTTCTACATATAAATCATTCATTAGATATTCCTTTTAGATTCCTGTAACATGTTTGTCATCGCCTATCACATTAAAAGGAAGACTAAGGGAAGAAATGGCCGATTTCGTTGGTTTTCCACTTCTTAAAACGCTCCCATCGTGTTGTTCACATGAAATCGGCGGTAAAAAGAAACGGTTTATTTCAAAAAAAGTACATACAGGGCATTTGAAAATATGATAATCCAGGTATCAGTGCAATTGCATGTAAAAAAGAATGCTTACAGCCTAGAAAGCAAAATCGAGTAGTTTAAGTATTTAAATACTCCTGATGGTAATGTTTCTATCTCATTTCTTGACAAGTCCCTGTAACCGAGAAAGGACTTCATAGAAATTTCAGCCCTTAGTCATCTATGATTGAGGTATTAGCAAAGAACCCTTAATGAAAGGGGGTTACTTCTCGTTAATTAAGTAGGGCGTTAGAGGGATTTCAAATTGCTCTTTTGGGCATCCTTAAGAGTAGCGGCGGAACTGGATTTGTTTCAAGAAGGCTACTTATAGCCGACGAAGCCAAGTCATGTGATTGAAAACTCCTGGCGGTAATGTCTTTAACTGATTTTTAGACAAGTCCCTGTCACCAACATTAGACTTAATAAAAGTGTCAGGTCCTAGCTCTCAGTGATGATAAAGATTATAGCAATATGCTTTCAAGGAAAGTAAGTTACTGTTTATGAAATGGATAGGCCGTGTGGTAATTATTACGGAGTGATCTCATGGTTATCCTTTTACGTGGCAAGGATGGTTCTTGAAAATTTCTTTAAAACTTCTGTGCACGTGAGTTTGCAAACATATGATTGCAAGCGTAAACATCAATTGTTTGTAATCAATTGACAAGTGACAATTGACAAAAAACTCCTGATGGTAATGTTGTACTTTGGTTTTTTGACAAGTCAATGTTCTGCTTATAAGGAGAGCGGCGTATTCATATTCCTCAAATTAATACGTAAGTATATATTACATAGGAGTTTCTTGGGTATCCTTTTTCGTGGCAAAAGGGTCTCTGGAAAGCTTCTTTTGATTTAGGTATATATGAGATTTACAAGATTGCACGCGTCACTGGAATTGCAAGTGTATCACAGAAGACTACTTACAGTCAGTTAAGCAAAGTTAGATATCATAAACTCCTTAGGGCAATGTTTATATCTGATATTTTCGCAACACCCTAAAACTAACATAAAATAACTTGGAAACAGAGTTTAGCTCTTAGCTATGGTCATGGTTTGGCACAGAGAAGGTGACTTTACTACTTAAATGGAAGGGCGACAAGTATTACATAATAGTCTTGGAAATTCTCTGGGGTGATATATGTGGCAAGAGGAGTCTTTGAAAAGTGTCTTTTCAGAATTAATTTTGCGCATAAATGAGATTTGCGATCATTAGGTTGCACACGTCAATGGAATTGCATATGTATCAAGAAGATCAATCCGCGTCAAGTGACTAAAAACTCCTTGCGATAACGACTTTACCTGGTTTTTTGACAAATCCCTGTAACCAACATCGGATAACAAGGTGTCAGCTATGATCACTTTTTTAGTAATATGCCCACAATGAAAGCGAGTTCATTAGATTAGGTGGCTAGCATGAAAAGAAAATCTCATAGGTATCCTGATGCGAGACAAGAAGACTCCTTGGACAAATTCCGGTCAGTTTTCTTGGCAATAATACTTCGACGTGTTGTTATTAATCAAGACAACGAGCTAGATATTAATACCATAAAAAACTAAGGTTCGAAAGGCTAGACTAGATACATTAGAATTAAAATAACTCTTCAATTTTTCAAGTGCCGGGTATATGTACAACCTCGATATCTACAATATGTTCTCAAGCAAAGCAAATTTTGAGTGTGATGTTTGATGTGACCTCCATGACGAAAAGGCCAAATAGCTAGTCCTTATATATGTCGGCAACAGTTTCTGAAATTGCGAAGAGTTGTATAGACGTTCATCCTTAAAGCAAAATGTACAGCGCTGTGACATCCAACATAATGACCTAATTTCATGACTAAGTGATACAGGAACTGTTACCGATCGATTCAGTAAACGAGCTCTTTTACGAGGACAATTAACCAATCAGTTTCAAAGGGCTATTTTTGATGCATTTAATTTAAAAGGACAAATTTGTCAAATGTTCATGTATCAGTCTACGGTAACATTCCTTCCGGGACGTCCGCTCACTTAGACGAAGGCACCATACATCAAGTAACCACTCAAACAAAAGAAGACACAGTAATTCGTATACATGAAGGGTGACATGTTGAATACTCACTTCGAGGTTAACTCAATCCATTCATTTTGCATGTCATACCTCACCACCACTGGTTATCAGACAGGCCGCTATTTTTAATGACAACAGAACTTTAAGGTGCCAGATATTACCGTAGCAATCCCATTAAATGGCTTTGTTTACCATCGCCTGACCGACTCGTTTTGTTGGGAAAACGAAAAGAAAGGAACAGCTTCCAGACACACGATAGTAGCAGCGGAAATGCAATTGTATCAAGAAGCCTACTTAAAGCCTATGACACCAAGTCATGTTATAAAAAACTCCCGGCGGTAATGTCTTTTACTGATTCTTAGACAAGTCCCTGTCACCAACATAGGACATAGTAATAGTGCAAGGTTTAGCTCTAAGTTATGATTAAGGCTATAGCAGCATGTTAATAAGGAAAGCGAGTTACTGTTTATTAATTGGTAGGGTGATAGGTATAGAAAAGTTCGTTACCCGACGTGGGAATTCTGCGTTAAATTGCACGCGAAAACCGATATCGGTTTTCAAGTGCAATTTAATGCCGAACTCACGAGTCAGGTAATGAATTTTCCTTGAACTTTCATTTAATAAAAATAGGAAAACAAGAAAACAGCAATAGTATTGTTTGCTTTTATTCTAAGCGCGCGCTCCAGAAAGCCATTTCGAAGTCAGCGGTCAGAACTATCCTTGCGTTAGCGAACAGGAAGGAAGGTCAATCGTACACGTTTGAACCTCTGACATCTGAAACTTGTTTTTACATTCGTTTTGAAACTTTTTTAAACAAGCTTCAAAATTTCTAAGGATAATGATAGTATTTCACTGAGTTTATAAGCCGTTTATTTTTAGAGTCCCTATGACGCCTACTTTTTAGCATCAAATCAAAAATAGAACCATAAAGGTGTCTGGTAAAATTTTTGGGTGATTCTGGTGCTTCTTTGTTACTCTACGAGACGAAAAAGTCCGAAATTGTGGCGAATTTGGGCTTCCGGTATCTCTTTGGCCGTGTGGAAGAGCACTGGTACCTACATATTCGTGACTTCATGGTAGTAAGTCCAAGTTTATCAAAGAAGCGAAGTGGGCTTGGAATCTATTGCTTACTATCTTCTAAGCAAAAAATAAATAAATAGATAAAATGCCGTTTCGATGTGTAGTTTGGGATTCGAATACTCCTGACTCGAAAAAGAATATTCCTTTTAAGGGAGATCAAAGGCCAGAGACCAAAACTTTCTGTACAATGAATATATGCAGTTCATATATTTTGAACTGCGGTTGTAGATACGTATGATGCACGATCCTCGCAGTAGAGAGCGCCATTTATGCAATAGCGAAAATCAGACCTGAAAAAAATCAGGCCTGTACGGGATTCGAACCACTGACCTCTGCGATACTAGTGCAGTGCTCCACCAATTGAGCTAACAAGCCAACTGGGAGCAGGCCGTTAAGTTGATTCGTAATAAACCCGTGATGTTAAATCAGATACAATGAATATATGAAGGTCATATATTTTGAACTGCGGTTGTAGATACGTATGATGCACGATCCTGTCATTATGTTACAATATGGTGTCGATGAAAGTAAGCTGTTGTTTATTAGATATGATGGTTAGCATTAAATTACAATCTCGTCGGTGTTCTACTTTGTGGAAAGAGGACTCCTTGGAAAATTACGGTTACTTTTCTTAGTATAATAGTTCTGTTCGACGAGTTGTTTTTAATCAAGACAAGGAGCTAACTATTCATACCACGGAAAGCTAGCCTTCGAAAGGCTAGACTTAATACATATAAATAAAATTGACTCTTTCATTCCTCATTATTGCTCGCGAAAATACGTTCTTTTCAGCTTGAAATACTATCTCTCTCTGTCGATCAACAAGTACGTTTCTTTTAGGAATTCGAAGTCACATAAAAGACAAAATGATTTACAGGCATGCAAAAGTGACTTTATTTGAATAACTTACAATTTAATTACCTAGCTTATTATCCTTGTGCGTGATACCTCACTGTAATAACTACCACAACTCTGAGGGACAGGGTTAGGAACAGGTAAGTAGCCATCATACCCCTCCATGCTCTTTTCGATTTAATGATATGCTTTTGCTCTCGATTGATAAAGGTTGGTTTTATATGAGAAAAATCTTACTCACATCGGATTACTAATCAGACTTACAGGTAATAACTTAAAAAAAGTTATGTTTTCAAAAAGATGAAATGACTATCTGCTGCTAGGACTCAAAATCTGAAAGTGGCATTGGATCGCGTTGTGGCTTACAAAGTTGCATAATTTTTCATTGCTTTACGGGTGGACAATGGCCATCTAGGCTTATTTTAAGCATCAGGGAAATTCAAAAGAAAGGAGAAATTTCCAGATGCACGATATGATGATACGTTTTTTCTCATCAAAGAAATCACAATTTGGACCTGATCTCAGTTAGCTATGAGTAAGGTATTAACATCTACTCTCACGTTACTATTCATTAGATACGTAGGGTGGCAGGACTATCTGCTAGGACACAAAATCTGAAAGTGGGATTGCATCGCGTTGTGGCGCACGAAATTGTCGAAGTTGCATAATTATTCATTGTTTTACGGGGGGAAAACGGCCATGTGGGCGTAATTTGAACTTTTTGATTTTATTTGGCACTCGAAAAGAAGGGAAATCAGACTAAACAAAAGAGTTAAACTTCTGCTTCGAGCTCACAACGCAAAACTATTACTGGCTATCGGCTTGAAAACGTAGATCGAGCGTAAGCCGTGAAATTCGGTGGAAATGAATGCTTAAAACCATTACAGAGAATAGCATGATTTAGAAAAAAACAAAACAAAAACAAAAGGTCCAAACTTACGGAAAGTCTATGGAACAGGCACGTAAGATACTTAGGGGTATATGGTGGCTCGTACTTACAGACGTTTTAATCCGTCAAGCTGATGAAAAATTCGGGATGGCAAGTCCTTTAACTGGTTATCAGACAGGCTGCTATTTTTTGATAAAAGATCACAACTGAGCTTTAAGGTGTCAGGGTGCCAGATATTACCGTAGGAATCCCATTAAAGGGCTTTGTTTACCATCCCCAGACCAACCCGCTTTGTTGGCAAAATGAAAAAGAAAGGAACAGTTTCCTAACACTTAATAGGACAAATCTTTTTTGTTATTAGAGAAATCACAATTTGGACCAGGTCTCAGTAATTATTAAGGTGTTAGCCTTGAACTCTCAACAAAACGGAGTTCTTAATCGGTAAATATGTAGGAGAGTTGCTAGTTCAAATTGCTCTCTTGAGTACTTTTTTTGAATAGGAGTGGAATTGCATTTATATCAAGAAGCCTCCCCTGCTTATAGCCGATTGAGCCAAGTCATCATGGTTTTTAAAAACTCCCAGCGGTAATGTCCTTAGATGATTTTTAGACAAGCCTCTGTTACCAACATAGGATATAATAATAGTGTTCAGCTTTAAGTTATGATTAAGGCTATAGCATTACGCTTACAATGAAAGCAAGATACTGTTTATTAAATGGTAGGGTGGAAAGTATTACACAATATCCTCATGGGTCTTACATGTGGCAAAGTGAGTCTTTGAGAAATGTCCTTTGATTTTGCGTACACATTAGATTTGCAAAGGCAAAGTTACCCACGTTACTGGAATTGCATGTGTATCAAGAATATCACTTACAGCCGACCAATCTGCCTCAATTGATTAAAAGCTCCTTGTGGTAACGACTTTATCCGATTTTTTGACAAATCCCTGTAACCAACATTGGATAGCAAAGTGTCAGCAATGATCACTGTTCTACCAATATGCTCTCAATGAAAACAGATTATTGTTTATTAGATGTGGTGGTTAGCATTAAATGGCAATCTCGTTGATACCCCTCCATGCTCTTTTGAACTTAGTGATATGCTGTTGTTCCTGATTGATAAAGGTTGTTTTATCTCCGATGGTCACTTTTTATTCGACGACTGAAACACACCTTGAAACAACAACCTCGTGGTCGAAAACATACTTTATATAAAAAGAACTGTTCAGTCCATCTATTACATTCTTAAAACGAGAAAATTAATATCTGCTAGGACACAAAATCTGAAAGGGGGATTGCATCGCGTTGTGGCGTACGAAATTGCCGAATTTGCAAAAGTTTTCATTGCTTCACGGGGGAAAAACGGCCGACAAGTCGTATTTTGGTTTTATGGATTTTTTACAGAGAAGCAAGGTGCAATGGAATTTTTGACATAATTCTTCAAAAAGGTTCCTCCAAAGGGTCATCTAGGAAAAATAAAATGAATTATGAACTTCTTCCACCGTCGCTGTATTCTCGATATTTATGATCAGTGGCTCTTAAAATCATTTCAGAGTATGACAGTATTGAGGAAAAACAGAAAGAAAAACGAAAACAAAAAGAAAAGTCCAAACTTATGGAAAATCTATGGAACAGCCACTTAAGATACTGAGGGGTAGGGTGGTTCGTACTTACAGACTTGTTAATCCGTGAAGCTGATCAAAAAGACCGGATGACAAGTTCCTTAGCTCGTTATCAGACAGGTCGCTATTTTTAATAAAAGATCACAACAGAGTTTTAAGGTGCTAGATATTACCGTAGTAATTCCCTTCAAGGGATTCGTTTATCATCACTTCACCGACCCGCTTTGTTGGGAAAGTGAAAAAAAAGAAAAATTTCCAGACACGATATGATGATACGTTTTTGTTTATTAAAGAAATCACAATTTGGACTAGATCTCAGTTAGCTATGAGTAAGGTATTAACATCTACTCTCACGTTACTATTCATTAGATAAGTAGGGTTGCAGGACTATCTGCAGGGACTCAAAATCTGAAAGTGGGATTGCATCGCGTTGTGGCGCACGAAATTGTCGAAGTTGCATAATTATTCATTGTTTTACAGGGAGAAAACGGCCATGCGGGCGTAATTTGAGCTTTTTGATTTTATTTGGCACTCGAAAAGAAGGGAAATCAGACTAAACAAAAGAGTTAAACTTCTGCCTCGAGCTCACAACGCAAAACTATTGCTGGCTATCGGCTTGAAAACGTAGATCGAGCGTAAGTCGTGAAATTCGGTGGAAATGAATGCTTAAAACCATTACAGAGAATAGCATGATTTAGAAAAAAACAAAACAAAAACAAAAGGTCCAAACTTACGGAAAGTCTATGGAGCAGGCACGTAAGATAGTTAGGGGTATATGGTGGCTCGTACTTACAGACTTTTTAGTCCGTTAAGCTGACCAAATATTCCGGATGACAAGTCCTTTAACTGGTTATGAGACAGGCCGCTATTTTTTTGATAAGAGATCACAACTGAGCTTAAAGGTGCCAGATATTATGATATGCTTTTGCTCCCGATTGATAAAGGTTGGTTTTAAATGAGAAAAATCTTAGTCACATCGGATTACTAATCAGACTTACAGGCAATAACTTAAAAAAAGTTATGTTTTCAAAAAGATAAAACGACTATCTGCTTCTAGGACTCAAAATCTGAAAGTGGCATTGGATCGCGTTGTGGCTTACGAAATTGCCGAAGTTGCCTAAGTTTTCATTGCTTTACTGGTGGACAACGGCCATCTAGGCTGATTTTGATCTTTTGGATTTTTTTTTTTAAGATAGCAAGCGCAATGGAACTTTTTTGACATAAATCTTCAAAAGAGTCATCCATAGGGTCTTCTAGGAATAAATAAATTGAATTACGAACTTTTTCAAATGTCGCTATATTCTCGATATTTAAGATCAGTGGCTCTTCAAATCATTTCAAAGTATGACAGCATTTAGGAAAAACAGAAAAAAAAAAAACAAACAAAAAAGAGTCCAAACATATGGAAAATCTATGGAACATTCACTTAAGATACTGAGGCGTACATGGTAGTTCGTACTTAAAGAATTTTTAATCCGTGAAGCTGATCAAAAAGTCTGGGTGGCAAGTCCTCTAACTGGTTATCAGACAGGTCGCTATTTTTAATAAAAAATATCGCAACTGAGCTTTAAAGTGCCAGATATTACCATAGCAATCTCATTAAAAGGCTTAGTTTACCATAGCCTGACCGACCAGCTTTGTTGGGAAAGTGAAAAGAAAGGAACAGTTTCCAGACACACAATATGATGATACGCTTTTTCTTATTAAAGAAATCACAATCTGGACGAGGTCTTAGTTAGCAATGATTAAGGTGTTAGCATTGTGCTCTCAAGAAAAGGGAGTTACTATTTATTAAATAAATAGGGTGTTAGGTATTTCAAATTGCTCTCTTGGAAATCCTTAAAAGTAGCAGTGGAATTGCATTTGTATCAAGAGGCCTACTCAGAGCCTATGAAGCAAAGTCATATTATTAGAAACGGTGGTAATGCTTTTAAGTGATTCTAAACAAGCCCCTGTCACCATCACAGGACATAATAAAAGTGTAAGGTTTCGCTCTGAGTTATGATTAAGGCTATCGCATTATGCTATATATCTTGAATGCGGCAAGATGAGTCTGAGAAATGTCTGTTAATTTTGCGTATACGTACTATTTGCAATTACAAGGCTACACACATCAATGGAACTGCATGTGTATCACTGAATATCACTTACAGCGAAACGATCTGCCTCAATTGATTAAAAACTCCTCGCGGTAACGACTTTATCCTATTTTTTGAGAAGTCCCTGTAACCAACATTGGATAAAAAGGTGTCACCTATGATCACTATCCTAGCAACATGCTCTCAATGAAAGCAAGTTATTGTTCATTAGATATGGTGATTAGCATTATATGGAAAACTTATTTGTGTCCTAATTTATGGCAAGAAGACTCCTTGGACAAATTCCGGTCATTTTTCTAAGTATAGTACCTTTGTTCGACGAGTTGTTATTAATCAAGACAACGAGCCAACCATTCATACCAAGGAAGACTATGTTTCGAAACGCTTGAATAGATACATATAAATAAAAATGACTCTTTTATTCCTCATTATTGCTCGTGAAAATACGTTCCTTTCCGCTTCTAAAATTATCTCTGTCAGTAGATCAACGAAAACGTTTCTTTGAGGAACTCGTAGTCTTCTCAATAGGACAATCACATAAAAGACATAATGATTTGTAGGCATGCAAAAGTGACTTTATTTGAAGAACTTACAAGTTAGTTACCTAGTACTATTATTCATGTGTGTCATAACTCACTGCAATAGCTACAACAATTCTGAGAGATAGGGTTAAGAACAGGCAAGCAGCCATCATACCCCTCCGTGCTCTGTTCGACTTAATGAGTACTATACATTATACATTTTTACGTTTATATAGCGCAGACTTCTATGTGGATATATTCAGTCGCGCTTAAAGTATTTAAGGTTGAGATCGGATTTTTATCAGGCACCTCTGGCAGCCGCTTCAGTCCATGTAGTGATCTCACCCTCCCACCCATCCCACCCCAGGAGGACATCCACTACACAGTAATGTCGTGCATGGGAAATTTACGTCTCTTACCCCTAACCTTACAGGAGACGGGACCCACGGCTTTACGTCTTATCCGAGAAGACGAAACAATGTGAGTGAAGCATCTTGCTTGAGGACACAACGTTATACCCCAGCCAGGACTTGAACCCGGGCCAACCGACCCAGAGTCCAGCGCACTGACCACTGGACTACTCACGCCTCACGCCTTAATGATATGCTTTTGCTCCCGATTGAGAAAGGTTGGCTTATATAAGAGAAATCTTACTCACATTGGGTCACTGATCAGACTTAAAGGTAACAACTTAGCAAAAAGTTTATATTTTTGTAAGAAAATGTCTCTCAGCCGACAATTGACACTTTAATCCGCGAAACTAAACTCTACTCGTAGATGGTCGCTTTTTTTATTCGACGACTGAAACACATCTCGAAACAGCAACCTTGTGTTCGAAAACATACTTTATATAAAAAACCTGTTCAGTCCATCTATTAAACTTTCAAAACAACAAAATGAATATCTGCTACGACACAAAATCTGAAAGTGGGATTGCATCGCGTTGTGGCGTACGAAATTGCCGAATTTGCATAATTTTCCATTGCTTCCCGGGGGGAAAACGGCCGTCGAGGCGTACTTTGATTTTTTGGATTTTTTACAGAGAAACAAAACGCGATGGAATTTTTTGACATAATTCTTCAAAAAGGTTCATCCAAAGGGTCATCTAGGAAAAATGAAATGACTTATGAACTTCTTCCACTGTCGCTGTATTCTCGATATTTATGATCAATGGCTCTTAAAATCATTTAAGAGTATGACAGTATTGAGGAGAAATAGAAAAAAATGAAATTCGGTGGAAATGAATGCTTAAAACCATTACAGAGAATAGGATGATTTAGAAAAAAACAAAACAAAAACAAAAGGTCCAAAGTTATGGAAAGTCTATGGAACAGCCACGTAAGATACTTAGGGGTATATGGTGGTTCGTACTTATAGACTTTTTAATCCGTGAAGCTAATCAAAAATTCGGGATGGCAAGTCCTTTAACTGGTTATCAGACAGGCCGCTATTTTTTGATAAAAGATCACAACTGAGCTTTAAGGTGCCAGATATTACCGTAGCAATCACATTAAAGGGCTTTGTTTACCATCGCCAGACCAACTCGCTTTGTTCGCAAATTGAAAAAGAAAGGAACAGTTTCCAGACACTCAATAGGACAAATCTTTTAGTTATTAGAGAAATCACAACTTGCACCAGGTCTTAGTAATTATTAAGGTGTTAGCATTTAACTCTCAACAAAAGGGAGTTCTTAATCGGTAAATATGTAGGGGAGTAGCTATTTCAAATTGCTCTCTTGGGTATCATTGTAAGTAGCAGCAGAATTGCATTTGTATCCAGAAGCCTCCCCTTATTACAGCCGATGGAGCCAAGTCGTGTTATTAAAAACTCCTGGCGGTAATGTCTTTAGATGATTTTTAGACAAGCCTCTGTTACCAACATAGGATATAATAATAGTGTTCGGCTCTAATTTGAGATTAAGGCTATAGCATTACGCTTACAATTAAAGCGAGAGACTGTTTATTAAATGGTAGGGTGGTAAGTATTACTCGATATCCTCTCGGGTCTTATATGTGGCAAGGTGAGCCTTTGAGAAATGTCTTCAAGTTAATTTTGCGTACACATTAGATTTGCAAAGGCAAAGTTACCCACGTTACTGGAATTGCATGTGTATTAAGAAGATCACTTACAGCCGACCAATCCGCCTTAATTGATTAAAAACTCCTTGCGGTAACGACTTTATCCGATTTTTTGACAAATCCCTGTAATCAACATTGGATAACAAAATGTCAGCTATGATCACTGTTCTAGCAATATGCTCTCAATGAAAACAAGTTATTGTTTATTAGATGTGGTGGTTAGCATTAAATGAGAATCACGCTGGTACCCCTCTGCTCTTTTGGACTTAACGATATGCTGTTGCTCCAGATTGATAAAGGTTGGTTTATCTAAAAGAATCTTACTCATATCGGCTCACTATTCGGAATTAAACGTAATAACAAAACAAGAAATTTATACTTTGAAAAAGGTAAAAGGACCGTCTGCTAGCACGCAAGTAGCAGCGGAATTGTATCTGTCTTAAGAAGGGTACTTACAGCCTGTGAAGCCAAGTCATGTTATTAAAAACTCCTGGCGGTAATGTCTTTAACTGATTTTTAGACAAGTCTCTGTCACCAAAATTAGACATAATAAAAGTGTCAAGTCCTAACCCTCAGCGATGAGAAAAGTTGTAGCAATATGCTTCCAAGGAAAGCAAGTTACTGTCTATTAAAAGGATAGGGTGGTAAATATTACGGAGTGATCTCTTGGTTATTCTTTTACGTGGCAAGGAGAGTCCTTGAAAATTTCTTGAAATCTTCTGTTCGTATGAGTTTGCAAGCATAAGATTGCAAGCATCAGTGCGGCCTTCGACAAAAATCTCCTAACGATCGATGTTGTTGCAATTTGACTTTTTAAGAAGTCTTTGTTCTGCTTACAACGAGAGCGGTGTATTCCTATTCATTAAATTAATAAGTAAGTATACACTACATAATGACTTCTTGGGTATCCTTTTTTGTGGCAAAAAGAGTCCTTGGAAAAATTCTTCTGATTTTATGTAGATATATAAGATCTACAAGATTGCACGCGTCATTGGAATTGCAAGTATATCCAGAAGACTACCTACAACCACTTATTTCAAAGGTTCTCTCCACTGCTAATGATATTTTATCATTTAAATATTTAATATCTAAGGAGCAAATATTTTTTGGGCTTCTTCCAAAAAATGGTTTGGAATTCAAGAGTCTTATAATGTCAAACGCGACCAGTGGGAAACCCGAACACCAGAAAACAATCCTGGCGATAATTTCTTCAACTCGTTCCTAGACAGTTCCCTATTATCACGAATCATTAGGTAGTTTATTTATCTCGCCGCTGGACATGTTTTATAAAATATTTTGATCCTGAGGTAAGGAAATGAGTGTAACGTTGACAAATCGTTTTCACCATCTGATTATCACGCAATGTTATAAAATGTTAATAAAAGGAGACTAATTCGATAGTTTTACGGCGCGACGTTGCCAGAAATTGCAAATTAAAATAGATAAAATGGAGATCGTAGAATATTTAAGTTTACTTTAGACTTCTACATTCGTAGATTTTAACAGGCGATGCGGCGAGTGACCAATAGTTTGAAAACACACTGAAACAATTATCTGTAAGGACCTTTCGAGAAAAAGAGAACTGTTCATCAGCGATGTTGCGTAGGATAAGTCACATAAAGAAATCGATATATTTCAATTTACCGCCTTAAAGTACAAATAAAGTCTCTCTATCACAGAAGATTGAGAAGGAAAAGGCTTTTCAGCTAGAAAAGAGTTCTTCCTTACAGGTATCGTAGCCAGCTTTTGTTAATGAAAATCTCTGGTGACATGGTCTTTAACTTGTTTTTGGACAAGTTCCTGAAAAAAATGAAAATGTCCAAGTCATTTACTGGCTGTGAACATTGAACCGTATTTCTCACAAAAAAGATCATTTTGTCTTATATATGACAATTTCGACCATAAGGTAAAAAATTGCTTAGAATCTCACACCACATGTATCATACAGAATTAATTCCGAGATTATAACAGATGTTGAAACGTTGTAGGGATCATGACATGATGTTACTGTGTCATACTTTCCGTTAAACCCACCAACACAGTAGTTGTCATTTATCACTCTAAAAATACCTCTGCTACTCATTCCCAGTCAGTTTTTTACAAACAAACCTCATACCTATTCGATGAAATTTGGGGCTGTAATCGATCTTCATCTCTAAAGAACCTAACATGTAACTTAATGCATCAGCTTCTTCTAGATCATGTTGTTTGTAACTTAACTACTTACAGTTTTACAGTAGCTCTTGGAATGCTCTGTGGAATTGATCTCAGCTGTTTCCGTTGACAATCAACACCCATGAAGCCCCTCATGTTACCTTTGAGAACTGTGCATTGACAAGGTTCAGGGCAGCCTAACAAACAATGGCAAGATATTTACTAAAGTTGATGTTTGGACACTTTACCTAAATTAGCTTTTGAATGCTCTCTTTAGATATTCTGCTCTATACAGTGTAGATCTCGATTTTCATCGCATATCATTTTGTCCCTGGCTTTGTTAAAAAGGAAAGTGTATTTGGGTAAAGAACTCTCATTTGCAGTGAGTAATAGTTAAAACAATAGATTTTTATCAGAAGTCGACGGACATCGAGTTATGAGCAATTCAATGATTTCAGATTCTTTACCATGACTAGAGAGACCCAAGTCAATACTTTTGTACAACAGTGTTGTAGAGAAAACAAATATTATTAGGCTTCTTAACGGGGTTTGTGTCATGCGCCAAACATTCATACATAACTGAATAGTCCCCAAGATTGCCTTGTTAAAAAGAAGAAAAGAATATCCATCCTCCCTGGTGGCAAGAGAAATCCCTCCTGCTCAACGTTTTCCTTTAAATGGAAGGCACGCGTGGTAGCCTGGTAATAAATGTTTTCTCTGTAATACTGTTAGGTTGGTACCATCCAAATTTCTTCAAAGCATTTTGTCAGAGGGACAATTATGTACATATATGCGCATACATTAACCTTAATTTAACTTGACAGACTTACTCTGAACAATGAGGCTGATGTTTTTCCTCTTCAACAGGCCATTGCTGTCCACCTCACAGCTGTACCTTGTATTTATTTCTTTTTCAGTAATGTTCAGTTGAAATTTTACACTTGTGCTGTTTTGCACAACAGCTCCATCTTTTCTCCAAACAATGTATGGAGCCGGTCCACCTTCTGCCTGGCACCACAAAGATGAAGAATGGTTGAACAGGACAAACTGCTTCTGTGGTACCTTTGTCAGGTTTGCAGGAACTAAAGAAAAATTCATAGACTTAAATATTCATTTTTCGTCTTGACTCAAGCGTGGGAAGAAGTAACAATTCTGAGTCCCTAGGAGAAATTGAACCTCAGCCGTTCGAATACCGCGCTTCTGCGCTCTAGCTTTCTTATCATTTTCCCTCAGTTATACCATAAAAACATTTATTGAAATAAAACTTTCAAAATACTTACCTGTTTCACTTATTGCCTTTCCCTCATAGCTTGATTTCGAAAACCGGTATTTTTGCTGAGCTGAAAATCTCAACCACATGTTATGTCCACTGGATCGCCGGATAATATCAGGGGTTTTCCTTCCACAAAATACACCCAGTAGTTTAGCAGACTGATTATAACCATCACGGATCTCAAGATACTCCTCATCTGCACAAGGCGCTCCAGGCACCCTGTAGGGCTTAGAGATGCGAAATCTTATTTCCACATATTGTCCTTTCTCCACTTGAATGAGCTTTGTTGTATCAAAGTCTGGGATACGTTTCTGAGAGTACACTTCCGTGATTATTGGAACTGTAACAAACAACGTACTCTTATTAAGGAATACGTATTCACATACATTGCGCAGAAATGCGATTAATCACTGATTGTGAAGTCTCCTGTTCAGTTCACTTTCATTTCTGCTCGCCCATGTCATATGTCTTTCGCTAACGACCAAACAAGTCGTCTCGCAAAAGTTTAACGCAGCCGCCAGGATTTGTATTAAGTAAAGTATTGTCTCCACGTTTTATAAATATTAAAATATGTAATACAATGCTGTAAACATCTCCTGGAGGAAAGAAGCCATAAAAAGAGAATACTACCTTGACGGGATCGCAATGGCGACTGTTAGCGAAATAAATGAGTAGGTATGTGAACTATGATCACCATACACCCAGACGGACCAACGTTTGCTTAAAAAAGTTCGGCGCCGGGCCAGGAAATTTAGTTTGAATTATCCGAAGTATATGCCCTACAAAGATCGGCTTCGTAAACTTTCTCTGTTACAACTGGAGTATAGGAGGAAATGAAAGACTTGGCACTTATTTGCAAAGCTAGAGCAGGCCTCGTGGATCTCGGCCATAAAGGTTTCCTCTGCTAAACCGAAGTACATCAATTCACGCTAACTCAAATACTAAGTACCTATGCAAAACGAAACTATTTCACGTGTATCAGTTAGGCTGAACATCAATTGGGACATTGTTCTGTCTCCTTTTCCGTTTACTATTTTAATAGATATGATTTCATCATTCATTTTGTTTACCCAAGTTGTTTATTTACCTGTGCAACAAATTCAATAAATACAAAATGCAACGTAGTCAAACCGCATCGGAACGCGTAACGCTTAATACTCGATCAAAGGAAACTTGAAGGAATGATAACGACGAGCAAATTTTTCACGGTCGGTCACTTCACTCTGCGAGTTCATATCTCAGCTAAGTGGCTACTGTGTCTTTAATGTGCTTGTGGGCTAACAAACACTAAAGAGTATAAATAAATGCATTACGTCCAGCAAAGAGCGACTGTAGCCACCATTCGTTTTTCCAACTATGATTGGGTATCCTAATAACTCGAGGAAACTAACACTCACGAACGTGAGAGAGGTATATAGGGCTTGGAAATTTGATAGATATGGGAATTTTCCAATGGTTAGTGATTCATCAGCTCTGGTTGTTTTTTCTTTTACAGTGATGCATACTTCACATTTTCTCAGAAGGTCTTCAAACTAACGCCAAAGAAATTGGGACTACTGGAAAGTTTTCTCGAAATTTGTTTCTTAGACTGAAAATTCACCACAAAGTGACACAGTTGTTTACCTCATGGAAAACAAAATTAAATTGAATAATTCATTAAACTTCTTAATTGAATAGGAACAATTAACTTACTTAAAACAGCAGTGAAAATCCACATGCTATTGATAGACATCTTCCCTAACAAAAGGAAATAAATGAATGTAAACTACGTCTATCCTGAAACCTGCACAGAGCTATAGTCATAAGCAATGCTGAAAATGTGCTTGTAGAGTTAGGCCAGTAATTATATAAATGTCTAGGAAAAAAATGAACAAGTCGTAAAGTAGTCGAAGTGAGATGGTTTAACGACCTTAACCGTGTACTGACTTATTTGCATTTCACTGCTATCTAAAAATAACTTGACAGTCTTGCAGTTGCTAATCATTCTACGCATGTAGTAAATTACTTGTCCAAATACATCAAAACTGACTGCGTATTATTTTTCGAGACAAAAAAAAATAATCTCGGTCAAAAACAATTGTAAAAGGAAATATGGAATTTATTGTCGTTGTTTGCTCCTATAATCCTACACATCGCTCTTTCCTCTTTACCTATTTTCCTTTGTTTTGTTTTGTTTTTTTGTGAATAATGATATTGGACAATTTGAAATTTTGGAAATATCATTACTTAAAATTGTCGAGTTCAGTCGATCAATTATCCTGTATGGACATGTACTCTAGTGCTCTAGCCTATCCTGACGTTGTTTTTCAGCTAATTGTGCTCAAATGTAGGTGGAAAACTTGGGGCAGATAAAAATATCGGAAGTACCCGTGTCAAGAGTATTTTTTATTTATTCTTTTCCATTATTTTGTACTTTTTTCTTCTCAGGGCGAGTAAGTTTGTTTCTCGTAATAATCCATGTTGTTCCATGCCCGTTTAACTGAGTTCACTTGAGCTCATCTAAACATCTTACGATGTTTGCCTAATGAAATTCATTTCTGGTTCTTTTCATGGAAACAACCTAATTTGCCTCGGTGAGACCTGATAAATAAATAGAATAAACCAACACAGCACGTATAACAACAAAGTCACCTACCTAAGGGAAGAATATCTTACAACTTGAGTTATCTCACGGCACGTGCTGTTCCAATCGCTTATACTATAGCACGGAAAATTTTCCGTCGTATGACTCAGAGAAAAATAATAATTTTGACAGATGTTTCAAGCTTCCGCTTGGATACGATAAAGGGAGAAGTTTCCCGTTATTTCACTATTATTTATTCATGTGAAGTTATAAATTAAAGTTCAACAAGAAGTTATTTTTCATAAAAAAGATCATACTCTTTTCCTGGAACTAATATTGCGGGACATTGTGAAAGATCACCCGTGAAAATTGATGTAGCCAAGTGAATCTGTTAGGATCCTATAAAACATTTCAGTCTCAAGATGGTGATCATAAGTAGCTAGTATGCAAAAAGGGTCTGTGTTTCTTGTATTTTTGCTTTTTCTCTTTTAGCTTATTTGAATACGAATTGACCAAAATGGTAGGGGAGGTTTTTTAAATTTAAGCCTCAGAGGAGAAAATCGAGAAAAGTTCCGCTCTTACAACTGAACAAAAAACAAATTAGATGTTGAAAAAGTGAAGGAAAAAGCTTCCAACTAGAAACTTTTAAGGCAGCCTAACGGCCTCGTCTACATCAGACGGAATAATTACTTGCCTCAGTTAAACCTAATAAATGTATTGAATGAACCAACAGAGTACGTATAACAACAAAGTCGCCTACCAGTCGCATTTACTATCGAACGGAAAATTTTAATTCAGATCCCTCAGAGAGCATGATAATTCCGACAGCTGTTTCAAACTGTCCCTTTATAAGAAAAAGCGAGGAGCATCCAGCAACTTATTTATTTGTCTCTAGTGTAGACGTATTCGATTTGTTTGTAAATAAAAGAACATTCTCTTTTTTTATAAATTGGCCCATTAAGGACATTGTTAAAGTTTACCGCCAAAAACAAAGGTAAACGGATATCTCTTAAGTTTTCGTAAAATACTTTAGGCTATGTTCACACGGTACCGAACGAATTTTCGAACGGCCGAAAATTTCGACCGGACATTCTGTTTTCACGGAACCGTGCGAAAGTTTCCTTGTGTTCAGATGGAACTGATAAACGGATGAAGTTTATGACACTTGTCAGTGGTTTTATCATCTCCTCATGCGCACAACGTTTTTTTAACCAAGTGCAACTGAAATGGTGTTGACGAAAGAGAAAAAAAGCCAATTCGGATAGAAGCACGGATAACGAATATTTCACTTGGACGGATGAGGAGACAGCACTACTGCTCAATGTTGCTTTATCATACGGTATGAGGAATGACAAGAAATTTTCATTGAAAGATATCCAAACAACGATGAATTCGAAGTAGACCCAGCACAGTTCCCAAACTGTAAGGATACTAGCATATTCTCCAAAGACAAAATCATTGTGAAGTTGAAGAGGATAAAGTTCGGTTATCGGAAAGCTGTAGATTCTGGAAGACGAAGCGGAGGTGGAAGAGTGGTACGTAACAGTCTTATTTGACGAATGCGCTGAACTATAGCCTGAATGTCCGGCTGTCGAAGCTATGGATAATGGCATTGAGACCGCGGAAGAGATATCCGGTAATTATAATCCTGACGAAAGTAAATCGGGGCTACTACCTTTCGCTGCGAATGACCCTACAAGGGAGGATAACACTGGTGAGACAACCTTGGATGGAAGTGCCAATGATGCAGGTGAACAAACTGTTGATACAAGAAGAAATTTAATTTCGAAGCTAAAAGAGAAAAAACATTCCAAGCTCACGAAGAAAACCAGAACAGAGAACAGAATGTTAGCCCTTGGACAGGAAGAACTTCCGTTGAAAAAGAGAATGATCAATCAGCTTGAAAAGTCAGAAGAAAAATACATGGAAAGTATGCAAATTTTTACCGTTAGTTTACACCCTTTAAGCTCCACATTGCAGAATGGATTTAACATGCTGGGGATGATAATGCAGCAGAATCATCAACAGAACCAGCATCTGCAGTACAAACATCCCGAATATCAGCAACAGCAAAGCAACATGTCAGGTGTTTGGCATTTACAGGATCCTTCTCATTTAAGTAAGTTTTGAACATTAACATTCACACTGTGTCTACCCTAACTGTTGGATTGTGCACCGTTTTAGTACTCTGTTAACAAAGTTGAGTTGTGCTTATTATATGCACTGCCAGTTTGCCAGCTCACTAGGTAGAAAAACGTTGGTAGGCTTACCTTGTTATTGTACTATTTACCTCAGAGATTTTCATTTTTTGTATGCATTATACTGTACCAGGAGCAATTTCATAAATATAAATGGTTAAATTTTTTCTGTTACTTGTTGCCATTAATAGTTGTTGGGTTTAATGTTTGTAAGTACTCCCTTTCTAACTTCATAAGCTTCATGCTTGTTAAATAACGTTCAATCACAGGAATGTCAGTCTTTCATCTTTATCTTATTAACTAGTAAGATCAACACAAGTATCTTGGAATAAAAACATGCCCAAGTTGGACACAACTGATATCTTGCTGTACTGGTATGAACAGGAAACTATCTGACGATATCGAAGGTAAGAGTAGAAGTAATTTTGAACGTTTTAAAACTGCAACAGAGTGTCAAATGGGGCCGGCTAGGTGTGATCTCTGAAATACCAAACTTCTGAGGAGTCATCAGGCAAAGTCATATATTTCCTGTTTTAAAATTCTTTGCAATTGACCAATTTAAATTGGCAGCATTGTTAGTGGAATACTCCACAAAAACTTTACGAGTCTGCTTACTCATAGTAGCCATTGTCTCTTGATTCCTAGCAGCTGTAGTGCCAAGTTGAAACTCCCTGTCGTCCTTAACTGCTTTGTCAATAGCCTCATTGGATATATGATCACCAGTCACCTCACATTAATTGTGTAGAATAAAGCATGAACGTATTACATGAAGTAAATCATTGAGATTTATGTCTATCTCACGTTTCAGCGCTCCAAATCTTCCCTTAAGTCTGCCGAAGGCACGTTCGGTAGCTATGCGTGCAGAACAAAGGCGCCACCCAAATAATCGTGCACACTCACCGGCAATTTTATCGCGACGTCAGTGAGACAGTATCTGTAATCACAGCTGGCTTCCACGTTTTAATGAGTATCTGTTTCTTCGGTTAATGTAAGCAGTTGCATTTTCTAAGGGTTGTTTAATAAATATATTTGTTCCATCAACAGCTCCTATGCATTTCGGAAAGCCATGAGCATCATAAAACTTGGCAACTGCCTCACACACTTCTTTTGATTTTGGTAATCAAATGCAATCAACCCTAAGGACGATTGAAATGCATTTGCAAACTCGTCGAACAGTTTCAGACAGTTGATTTTCCGATGCCGAATGCATTAGAAACCTTGCGGTATCTCCCCTCGTCCGATGAATAGTACAAAGCTACTGCTAACTGCTTCTCAACATCAATTGCACATCTCATATTTGTAGATTGCTACTGCAGAAAAGGTTTGACCTTATCACACAGTTTCATAAAACTCTCCTGGGACATTCAAAAGTTTTCACGCCACTCATCCAACACGACAGTATTGTTTACAAAATTTTCCCACCGAAGTGATGTCCCAAAGGTCTAATCCAATGTTTTTGCTGCTTCGATGTCTTCGATTTACAGATAGATGATGTAATGTTTGACTTAGTAGGCACACAGCGCCATGCTCAATTGTTTATTATGCAACAACACAGCCCACGTGCAATGTATGTAATGTATGCTAATTATGCCAGCTTAAACATGACATCTTCCTTTCCAACAACAACAACATCAACAAAAAATAATAAGAATAGGAATAATAATAATAATAATAACAATAAAAAACTAAACAAAGAAACAACGTAGGTGAACAATTTGCGTGACAACAATCCCTGAACCTGCATATTACTAGAACTCAATGTTTGTTCCACACTGTTGTGACTGCCAAACGTACTTGAAAACCTGTCCATAACTAACTATAACATAGCCTCGTAGTAAGCAACTGTAAAAGCCAACATAGTCAATAAAGTCGAAACAACCTAGTTCAATGCCTGGTCACTGAATGTGAACAGTTCGGTTCATAACATAGCTCAATGCCCAGTCACCGAATGTGAACAGCTCAGTTCATGACATAGCTCAATGCCTGGTCACCGAATGTGAACAGTTCAGTTCATGACATAGTCCTCCCTGAATCTTGCTGGTAGTCTGACAGTCCGGCCACTCGAGGTACACTTGGGGGTGTTTGTTGAGGACTGCATTGGTTGGATGAGTCCAGGGAAGGGATGGCATCATCAGGTGGTGCAACACCAACCAGCGTCTCGGCCACTGCTAAGGGTGTGGCTGGCTGATCAATAGGTGGTCCCGCAATCACCTAGGGAGACTCATCTGTTGGGAGCAGGTGACGATGGTTTCGTCGGTAGGCAGTACCATCAGGTGTTGTAATCATGAAGGACCTTGGAGCAGTATACTGTGGAATAACAATGGTAGGCTCCCAAGTCTTTCCTTTTCTTATTCTAGCTGTTTCACCTTCCTTAATAATTGGCAGTGGTTTGGTATACCGATCATAATACACCTTCTGCTTATCACTCCGTTGTCGCAGCTTCTGCTGGGGGTTATCAACCACTTGAGGTTTCAAAAGAGACTCTACGGTAGGCAGTTTGGACTTTAACATGCGACTCATTAGCAACTGAACAGGCGACTCCTTTAGTCCAGATTTTGGTGCGTTTCTATATTCTAAGAGAGCTATGTAGGGATCATTGCCATCTTCAAAAGCCTTTCTAATTAAGTTTTTGATGGTCTGAATTGCTCTCTCACTCATTCAATTAGACTGAGGCTATCTCGGAATAGATGTGGATACTTCGAATCCCCACTCACTTGCAAAATTACGGAAGGCCTTGCTTGCGAAGGGCATATTGTCAGGAACAATTTCATCCGGAATACCATGTCGGGCATACAAGGATTTCATGCTAGTAATAACAGAGTTATACAAGGATTTCATGCTAACAGAGTTATTACTAGCATGAAATCCTTGTACTAGCATGAAATCCTTGTACTAGCATGAAATCCTTGTATAGATTATTTCTCTACTGCGAGGATCGTGCATTATACGTAGCTATAACCGCAGTTCAAAATACATGAACTTCATATATTCACCGTATCTGATTTATCATCACGGGTTTATTAGGAATCAACTTAACGGCCTGCTCCCAGTTGGCTTGTTAGCTCAATTGGTAGAGCGCTGCACTAGTATCACAGAGGTCAGTGGTTCGAATCCCGTACAGGCCTGATTTTTTTCAGGTCTGATTTTCGCTATTGCATAAATAGCGCTCTCTATTGCGAGGATCGTGCATCATACGTAGCTATTACCGCAGTTCAAAATATATGAACTTCATATATTCACCGTATCTGATTTATCATCACGGGTTTATTTGGAATCAACTTAACGGCCTGCTCCCAGTTGGCTTGTTAGCTCAATTGGTAGAGCGCTGCACTAGTATCGCAGAGGTCAGTATTTCGAATCCCGTACAGACCTGATTTTTTTCAGGTCTGATTTTCGCTATTGCATAAATAGCGCTCTTTACTGCGAGGATCGTGCATCATACGTAGCTGTAACCGCAGTTCAAAATATATGAACTTCATATATTCACCGTACCAAATAACAGAGTTAGCTGTCTTGTCTTTGAAAACACAAAGTTCAGGATACTTAGAGTAGTAGTCAACCACAACTAAATAGGAGTTAGAATTCAATTAAAAAATGTCCGCGCCAAGCTTCTGCCATGGTCTCTGAGGGACTTCATGAGGCAGGAGAGGCTCTCTCTGATTCTCCCTTTGATACTTGGGACATACTGGGCATTTGGCAACCACAAGTATCAGGCAACCATTTGTCAACGTCGCCTACGTGCATGGTAAGCTCGGCATGTTCTACAAATTTGCAAGATAATATTATGTGCAAAGAATTTATTGGTGAATCCTTCTGTTACAAGGCTCGATATTCATTAAGGCTCTAAATCTCGATACTCGCTGTTCTCTCTATAAAACGCAGTCCGTATTCAAGACTACCGTCGAGGTTCTGGTCTGTAAAACTCTCAAGTGTCACTATATCCTATATCACATACCCACAACCGGTGAGGTAAAATCAGATAATCACCAACTTAATAAAATTAAATGAGTCTGTGGGCGGTTTCACGAGTGTTCACGACGGGCGTTCAATATGGGCGTCTCGTAATTTTTGTTTACGTTGAGAAGATGCATTTTCTACATTTTGTGATCCACGGAGCGCACTCGATACTTACCTCATAATGTTGTCTAGACTGACGTGTCAAATTAAATCTGTTGATAGATAGCCATGTGCCGAACCTCACTTCTATGCTACGTGAAGAAAAATTAGACCCCCTCCTGACTTTGCGCAATTCAATAGCGCAAAATCGGTAGGGGTCAAGAAATTCAAAGTCGTATAAAGCTCGTCGTGTTCAAACGCCATGCAATTTATGCGTGCGCTTCCGGTTGAGTAGGTCCTAAATTTTATCCATTTGTTATGATGCATACTTGGAAAAGGTTTGTAGCGCAAAGAGCTTTAATTTTTTTCATTCATATAAAGTAACGGTTTTGGTATAAAATCTGACATTAAGTTTATACTGCTATGACCAAGCAAGCATAATGGCTTTGAGTAACAGTGTTCTGAAATGAACTAAAAAGATATGCGTTTCTGGAAGTAACAGATTAATACTTTCGATTTGCAAGTTCGATTTAAAGGCTTCCTCGATAAAAACTATTGATTGAAACTAGATAATATCCGAAATTGCAATCGGAATCGTAAGCCTGTCATCAATGCGGAGAGCGGAGCATCGTGCTATTTTTATGTTTAAGGTAGTTAATAACCTTTCTATGCACACTTTTTACTGCTCTTTTAACAGCAACTATCATAACTATAATACACGATCCAAGCGAAATATCCGCAAATCATTCGCACACAGAAGATGGGGGCACTAGATAACAACAAAGTTTGCAGCGGACGCTTGGAATGCCTTACCCCTTTCCCTAAGAGATGTGCCCACCTCAAGCCAATTTAAGCGTGGTATAAAGAAAGCCCTTTTTTAATTAGTTTCGTTCTTTGCATGTTAATTTTCAAATTAATGTAGTTTTATCTTCATATTTTTCGATATGTATTTTTTTCTTTTTCTTTTTAAGTAATTAGATTCTATGTAGTTACCTTTAGAGGACCCCTCTGTAAGCAACTTTTTTGTGATGTTGGCATCCTCAGTAAAGATTAACTATTATTATTATTATTATCAAAAAAGCATTAAGACCGGCCATACTACTGAATAAAAGTACACAGAAAAATCGTGTGGCCACTATAGAAAGCTCACGGCGCTTTGCAGTGGGTTTGCACATAATTATGGAATCTAAATTAAGGTTTCTCTGTCATGTAATTTTTCTGGGAAGTTCCGACCAAATATGCTGTTTATATAAAAAAAGGTTATTTTGATAAAGTAAGAAGAATTAGCGAAGGACTGAATTCCAAGAGGGTTTATTACCACTGGAATACAGGTTAAAAGTCTTGAGACACTTTGGGTGATATCACTACAATTTAATTATTCCCCACCATTCTCCCCCAAACAATGTTGACTTTGGGCGTTTGTAAACTTTACTAATACACGGTGATTATTCAGTTCTACCAGCATTTTTAGAGGGGATAGGAAGGGGAGGGGAGGTTTGCATGCCTGAAGTGGCAAACAGTGGTGTTTTTTAATTCATATATATTTTCGTTATAAGATATGTTTTCAACAACTGTCCCATGGAGTTTTGACCCCCTTTGTAGTCCTATGTAAAAGGAATGGGATGTGAGTATTTATTTAGACCGGGATTTTCCGTATTGAATGAAATCTTGTTGTTTCACGAGATATTTAGAGAGCAGCCTATCTTACTCTTATGCACCAAAATATAATGAACCGAAGATTACAAACAATTTGTTGATTTTAAAAGAATTTTGCAAACGTTTGATTCCTTTTTTAGACATTTTAAATCTGCGCAGGTGATCCTCTGGGTAATGTTCGCAATTTGTGCAATAAACCAATCAAGTTTTATTGAAACTCACCTCACTAGATTTAGACGGAAAACAAAAACTAGAAAATGAACTAACAGGGCCTTTCAAGTCAAATTCTGCGATATCCGTTTAAAAAAAATAAAGAAACATTAGTAACAAGAACAAGAACAAGAACAAGAAAAATAATTTGCGCAAAATTTTTCCCTCTTAACGGTAAGGAATTAGTAATTCCTCGTAAGAGCTATAGTGTAAAAGTAATTATTTGAACAAATTAAGTTGGCTACCACCACATCACTCAGTGCGCCACAATGATATCTTTAAAACAATACATTTTCCTTCGATTCACTCAGAGAAAGAAAATAAATTTGACAGATGTTTCAAGTTGTCGCTCTCCTAAGATAAAGGGAGAAGTTTCCGCTATTTCATTATTATTTATTCATGTGAAGTTAAAAAATTTAAGTTTGACAAGAAGCTATTTTCGAAAAAAGATCATGCTCTTTTCCTGCAACTAATATTGAGGAAAATTGTGAAAAATTACCTGGTAAAAACTGATGTAGCCAAATGCCTGTGCTAGGGTCCTGTAAAACATTTTAGTTTCGAGATGGTGATTATCAGTTGCTAGTGTACATAAAAGATCTGGTTTCTTGTATTTTGCTTCTTTCTTTTAACTTAATTTGGATAGAAATTGAAGTAAAATACAGCCAAAAAGGGATAATTTTATAAATATGACGAGGAGCTGAACAACTTTTGCAGATGAGAACATCGAAAAAATGCAACTCCAAGATAGAAAATAATTCCCAAGGAATTACAGCCTTCAGGCCTCGTCCAATCACACTGAATAAAAAACAAAAACTAGGCTTTTGTTATACCCATGCTCAAAACTGTAGGAGTCTCAGTCAAGAGGGAGTTCTTTCGTGTAGAAATGGCGCCACAGATCTCAGATAGAAAGTAGCTGTTATGCAATTGTAAGGTTTTGTATTTTGGAGAAGCCTCAGAACCCAGCCTTTTCAAGCCTTAGATGGTATCAAGGCTGATAGTTTCTAAAGAAACTGTTTGGGGCTGCGTCGGTGGGGATAACGAAATAATTTAAATATATCAACAAAGTTGAAGTGGTAAATTGGCCACCGTTACGATTATAAAAGCTGACGTTTCGAGCGTTAGCCCTTCGTCGGAGCGAATAGAGGAATTGTGGGTTGTGTGTGCTTTTAAAGGCAGGAAAAAAAAGCTACGTTATTGATGGGAACATGGCAACGAGAAGAACACGAATAAATTAGTGGAATGAAAAGCGTTCGTTGATACCTGTGGGATTTAGACTGCCGGTTTGAAAGATGAGCTTTTGTTCAAGAGTTTTAGGGCTTTTTGTGCTACCTAAGTGTAAGGAATGACCGCAGATTGCCATATGTTGCTTAGAATGATTAGGTAAATTAAAATGTCTAGCGACTTGTTTCGATGTGTCCTTGTCATTCCTCTCCACGTCGCGAAGGTGTTCTCGGAATCGGTCGCCTACTCTTTTGCCTGTTTCGCCGATGTAAATCTTTTTGCAATAAGTGCAAGTTATGCAATAGATTACATTGGCGGAGGTGCACGTGACGTGATCGGTGATCTTAATGGATCGTTTGGGTCCCGATATTTTCTCAGTGTTGTGAATGAAAGGACACGTCTTGCATCGTGCACGAGCGCATTTAAAATTGCCTGGTTGGTCATTAGTCTGAAAAGAACTTCTGACCAAAAAATTGCCTATGTTTTTGTCGCGTTTGAATGAAATGAGCGGAGGCTGCAAAAAGATAGTGCTTGTCTCTGGATCGTTTTGAAGTAATTTAAAGTTTTTAAGAATGATGGATTTAACTGAGTGGTTGTGAGAGTGAAGCGTGAGAGTGAATGGAATGCGGTCGGAATCTTCCTTTTGTGACGTTTGTAGTGCTGAACTGTAGTGCTGAGGCTGGGGGGATACAAATACTCGAACCACCAATTTATGGTTCCAACCTGGTACGAATGCTAAGTATCAAGAATCGACATCTCACGAGAGTAACAGGTCAAAATACGTAATTCTTTGGAGATATGGTTTCCCACTAAGGGAAACCCCTATTTCCAAATTTTTCTTTTTGCGTAATTAAGACGCAGTATCTCTAAAAGCGGTCTAGTACATTTTGGTTTGATTTCTTTCAAACTTTGGCCCATTAATCTATCTTTCTTTAAAAGTAATCGTATACACCACTTTGTTTTTCTTTGTTCTGAAAATTGCTTCAGCGCGTTAAGCGCTAAAAGGTTTATTTTTAGCAGCGCCAATCATTACAAATGGCACAAATTGCCGTGCTAGTCTTTCGAAAAACTCTTGGAATTTTTTTTGCTACGCATTTTTAGATGGATCATATATAAAAAAATATCGCATTGAGTTTTTCTTTTCTGATGGCTCTTTAAGTTGAGAATTATTGTTCAGTTTGACACCTACTTTGCCATTGCCTCAATGACGGTAAGTATGCAACTTTGGTGTTCCCTCAGTACAAAAGTTTAACTTCTTCCCCATGATATTTTTATTTAGACTAACTATTCAAACCTGTTGTGGAACAATCAAAGGCTATTTTAAGGCCAATATCTCCAACGTGCAATCACTTCCGATCATAATTCCTCCATTGGTAGTGGAAGCAATCACTTAAGTACTGACGACGGAGGTAAATCGTTAGTTTCTCATTGTTACTTGGAAGGCGCTATTCGTAACGCCTAAATATCGAGTTTCTCTCGCAGTACAACTTGAACTAGATAGAATTAGTTTCAGACTAGTTGCTCTAATTCGTCGTTTCTAGATATGAAAGCAAGAATTTCTTACCTTAACAGCGATCAATAAAAAGCGTTAGGTAAATATCGAACTAGGTTGGCCAGGCAGATTCACCGATTTGGCTGAAATTTTACATATTAACTTGCTTAGGGGTGCTAATTACAAAAAAGACATCCTAAGATTGAATTTTATTTTACTTGGGAAATTATGGTTCACGGCCACTCGGAGCCCTTCTGGGATATGGAAATAAGGCTGACGAAGAGCATCTTTTCAATTCCTGGGTTTCCTTTACTTACCCATTTTTGTATCTGTTTTTGTAGCTTACTACCTCTAAAGTAGGCGTAAGCTACTATGCTGTCCTGTTGAGTGATGGTAACAATAGAATCCGAGAGTGAGTGAGTGAGGGTAACAATAGAATCCGAGCCCACAACGAACTCTGCCGATTTGATCCGATATTGCCCGATCTCAACTCCTTTTTGTATCTACGGACTTCTGTGAAGTCGTAGATACTACGCTATCCAGAGTGTAACGTAAGTCCGTCCGTATGTCTGTAACAATAGAAAACCTTCTAGAATGCTTGGACTTCAGTTCGGTCTTTTCCTATATCGTCCGATTTTCGCACTTCCCGTCGGCGATCGTAATCGCAGTTTTTTTGTCTCCTGCTGGTTTTGTGTCGCATTGCTGCGATTATTTGCTCCGCAAATGAAATATTTACCCCCAAAGGAGTTTTTCTGTTGCACTGCGGCGATTATTTGTCCTGAGATTGATATTTTACTCCAAAAGCGAGATGAACGCATAGAATGATGCCCTTCTAGTACCCCCTGACGCCATCAAAATATTTGTGCAAACGACGGATTCTAATTGGTTCGTTGATCTCCTAACCATAGAAGAAGTTTGGGGACAAAATTCTGCTTAGCAAGGGAGGTAGGGGCAGTTATAGGCTTTTCAGGTGTCAATGTGGTAACATAATCAATTTATACGATTGATATATTTGTTTCGTTCATCACAGTGCTTGGTTTCACAAAATCTGCGTCTCTTCCTCTGTGTTTCGAATAGTGAATTTCGTAGAAAAATATTAAGGAAGGGTTGAAACACGCCATTCAATTTACTCAGTTTTAGGTGTTGTAAGGTCCCTAAAAAATACCATAAGTTCAGAAGCCTGTATCACCTCTGATATGTGGAGTTAAAACAATTTGTTAGTTTTCTAAAACAATATTTGTAATAGGTTATTTGCAGCAGAAATTTCGTAGCTGGGAGATTTTCATGCGCTCCTACACCGCCCAGTAGAATATGATAAGGTTCGTGGATAGTGTAGTCCGCAGAAGTCCACAATAAGGGGTGATGTTGTAAGAAGAAATTAGATGCTAGTCATTTTAGTGGTGAATAGGTTCAAGGATAGTTATCTAGAATAAAGCAAAATATTTTTATGGTTTTATTTATTTAGGCAGACTTGCGAGTCATGAGTAAGATAACAATTAAAACAACTTGAAATTGGATAAATACGACTCAAGGCTTAGCTGTATTTAACAACACAATCATCTAATAGGCATATCAGAAGTTACCACTGTGATGAATAAATGAGTAAGTTATCAAAAGTAATTTTAGATTGAATAAATATGATTCATGGCTTTAACTATTGCAATACAACACAGCCATAAACTAAACTGAATCGATCGGTGGATTTTAGAGTCTTTTAATCCAGGTTCATCGAAATGAACGGCCTACAAATATGTGTCTGAAAGTAGAATTACACAATCGAAACTTGCAAACGCGAAGCAAATAAAGGCAAAATGAAAGTATACAAAGCCCAAATAAACCGAAATAACGAACACTTACAAACAATCTAGGGGTTCCTTCTCTAAATAACTGAAAATTGTTCGTCCAAATCGATAGGATGAAAATGATTCACATTCACAATCTTCAGAACAAAATCATCATACACATGGCCGAACACTCGCTCGGCCTGAGAAAAAGTTGCGTCATGTTAAAATCATGAAATGTCCGTTTGGAACCTACACTATCTTTGTGACGACAAAATCATGAGTAAGATTAGTTGGTAGCTTCAGATTTAGTAAATAAGATTAATGGCTTAGCAGTGTAGTACAACGTAACCATCTACGAAAATTATAGGAAGTAACCATTGCAATGAAAAATTATAAACTTATGAGTAATATACCAACAGTAACTTGAAATGGACCGTAACTTTAGATTAAATAAATGAGATTCATGGCTTAGCATTGCTATACAACACAGCCTGCTACTGAATGCTTACAATACGTAAGATATCTGTGGTAGCTTCTAATTGAAGAAAAAAACGAATTATGGCTCAGCATTGCTATACAACAGCCATCAACATAATATATCATAAGACGTTAAGATTGAATAAAACAAATCATTCGTAAGATGGCAATATATGGTAACTTTGAGGTGAATAATTATGATTCATGGCTTAGCATTGTAATACAACAAAGCCATCTATAGAGCATCTGAGATGTTTAGGTCAAATTGAACAAATTATAAGTATAAGGTATTCATCAACAAAAGATCTCTCTACGATATGTAAAATATTTAGGTTGTAATAAGCAAGTAATAAGTAAGGCACTGATATCAGCGTTTGATCGAATCATTTCGATTTATAACTTAGCATTGCCAAACAACACACCCATCTACTTAGAATCTTACCAATTTTAGCAAAATGACAAAGTAAATAAGGAGTGAGAAATAATCCTTTCTCTGGCAGCCTATAGTTTGCCTGCTGTTCTGATCAGACCCTGTACATCAAACACCTCCATACACTGCCGCTTTTTCTGCATCTAACACTAACTGAACTGAAATTCAAAATGACATTTGGAAGAAGTACATAAAAGACTACTCAAAGGTTAACTATTGTGAAAAACCTCAGTCTCCGCCAGTCCTTTGGAATGACTTCTCGGATCGGCAACTTTATGATCCTCCAAAAAGGGTTAGGAAACATTGTCTACTTTAAAGCTCACTCTCGTTTCTAAAGTAATATCTGAATTAATACTATAGTAAAGGACAGAGATGGGCCCCTATAATAACTAAGTTATAACAGTTTAAACCTTACCTGCTACTGAAGGAACTTAACATACTTTTGATCTCTAATAGTGCTTGTGCAAAGTGTCGCATATAGAGCCGAACCTCAAGCTAAACAAGATTGGCGCGTAAACAAGTATCCTTAGCAAGTAATAATCTAAAATGACCCATTTTATTAAATTTCGCTCATCGAATTTCTAACTGGTATATATAGCACGACACGAGCACTTATATTTTCACATTAAACACTAAGCTTGTATTTTGACACTATTTACGAGAACTACTGTTTCAGCATTTGAGAGTCACTACATGTGCCTTGATAGAACCACACACCTAATTAATCAATTCCAAAGTTAATTTGTCTCATAGAGAATGCATTCATCTGAGAATAGAGTTTTTGTTTAAACCCTCGTTTCTTTTGTACCATCGAGCGCTTCGTAAAACTGATCAAGATCGATGTCATTGTCAAACATGGCCAGCCGTGCTCTTGAAGACTCTCGTCCCGAGGCTGCTGGGAGATTTTCATCTGCTTGGTTTTTATCTGTTACATAATAACAGGACACAAAGCAAAAAGAAACTATTCAGTAACTTGCCTTGTGTTAAATACTTACACTGTGCTCAGACTAATTCGTAGCGAGATGGTCATATAAAGTGGGGCACAGTAGCGCCACGCACCGGGAGAGAAAAACCGCTCCAAAACTTTATAGTGAGCAAAAGCCCTTTCACTATTCGAATAAACCGCTTCACGTAGTTTAGATGGGAAAACAAGGTGACGAAATTTTAGAAACTAACAATTTGTGCAAGGTATGATGAGGAGAGGTTGTTCACCATTAGTCTTCCAAATTGATGAAAAGATTTCAGTATATTTAATTTCTTATTTTCTAGAGGAAGCAGAGGGTTTTAAAACATACCCTTATTCACAATAAACCGTTCGTCTTCCCCAGCATCATAGTCCATGTAATCTTCATCTTGCGCGAACTCTTTGTGGTCGTTTTCCGACACTTGCTTTTTTTTGTCAGGCTCATCTTCCATGTCATCCTCATGTTGTTCCTCAGATCTTTTTATACCGTTTTCTAATTCTTCTTCGTGTTTCTCAGGCTCGTCTTTCTTCTCTGATGGATCTTCGTGGTAATCCTCTGGCTTTTCACCTTGTTCAGTCCTAACTCTCTCTTTAGGCTCTTCATGATTGGTGTGCTTTACGATTTTCTCATGCTCACTTTGATCTTTCGACTCGTCATCATTGTCATCGCTGTCATCCCTCTCTGGGACTTGCTGGATTTGAACTGTAAAGAAATAAGTTAAAAAAAATAAAAAGTGCACTGTACCACGGGTGTTATCTCCTGTAGTATCAGTCGCACTTTGTTCATGGGCGACACAATGTTCTACACATTCGTTCCCGCCATCCACAAAGCGTGTGTAGTGATTTAGAATTAAAATAAACAGTCCAGACTATTGTCTTTTACAAAGATGAAATGGTCAGTTGGCCTTTGATGGAATCTTATTCAATCGATGTCATGTCTCTTCTTGGCTTTCTCCAATAAAATTTACTAACGATTTTGTAATATCGTCAAAGATGTGGTCGGTAAAATAGCCAACAGTATTAGCGTAACATACACTACATTGGTGAATAAACTTTACCTTCCTCTCTTCCTGGAAACACCCTTTGAGAAAGACAATGTTAATGATTTCTGAGGTCAATGTTTAAGGTATAGATCCAAAAGGATATAGAATGAACAAAGGAAAGGATCGTTAAAGAAACAAAGTAAAACCAACATATCTTTCTTTTGTTGGTTCACGAACCCTCTTCCCCTCCAGCAGCTTCGAGAGTCCTCTCCAAAGCCTTAGTGTGACCCGAATCTCTCACATTTTAATTAGAAAAGTAAGATAGAATTGAGTTGCCATCTTAGCTGATGAGTAATAGCTAAAGCAAAACATCAGCAGAGTCCTATACCTTCTCTGGTTTGCGTTCGACTACACTTTGCCGTGAATTAGTCGCACAGCTGTTGCCATTTTGCTTTGAGAACGTCTCGAACCTATATGTGGCACAATAAAGTTTTCTTACCTTGAATTAAACATTTTAATCTATGATAACATCCAAAAACCATGTCAGGTCGTGCGAGATGGCTTTGTATCACTAAGTTTAAATGTGAAAGAACGTATCTGCATTCGAGGGTATTCAATTTAAATTGCTCCCTCGGCGATGAGGTGTTTGCTTTCTCATTACTTGAAATCTACAAAATATGTTTTTAAAAACGCTTACCCAAGGATGTTGATCTAGCTAGCAACTAGGATAATTATTGGTGAAATTCTACCTAATACCAAAACACTATATGTAATGTAATATCCTACCAATACCAAAGCTATATAAGTAATGTCAAATCCATGATAAATCTAATGAATTCTTGGATGAATGTTTTGTTTAGAACCTATAAGGTTTTCAAAGAAAGAAATCCTTAATTCTTCGGTCTCGTAAAGTGTTCAAGAGTTGATTATTGTAGGCTGCTATCCTCTGAGATTTAGGGATTACAAATTTTCTAGAGGTAACTACCTGTGTGGTGGACAAGGTGTATAGGATTGGATTGATAGCGGAGTTTAATGGAAGAACAAACACTGCGATCCACACGGCAAGATCTCCTTGCGTCCTGAATGACTTTTCCACAACGGACCTGAGTCCAATAGCAATAACGGGCATCCAACAGATACAGTCGGTCAGGATGATGAAAAATACTCGTTTTGCAAGAGCTGTCTCTCGCTGGGTGTTCGCTGGAATCGCTCGGACCTGACATCTGTTTATAACTATTACAAGATAAGCCACAATGATGAAGGCTACAAAAGCCAAATTCAAACCAACAAAGACAGCCACATAATATTCCCAACCAGGTGCCTCATAATATGAAAGCTGAGGTGGGAGACACACAACAGATCTGCCATAGTAGTGACGACCTGCATCAGGGGCTCTAAAATACTGGATGCCAAATGTGGGAAGGAAAGAAATTATGAAACCGACAATCCAGATGGTAAAGCACAACGCATGAGTGGTTTTGTTGGTTAGTCCATCAACATTGAAAGGGAATACAATAGTTTTGAGTCTGTCAGCAGAAATAAGAGAAATAAGCATGATAGACACCTCGCTTGATAACACAGCAATTGCGCCAGTCATCTGGCATGACAAACTTGAACGCCATCTATAGTCATGCAAGTAGTATTTTCCTGCCCATATCGCATCCATCACACCTATGATAATCAGGTAAAAACCCATTAACCCATCAGATACTGCCAAATGGATTAACATCATTGGCTGTGGAATATTTGTGTCCGTGTAGACCATTCGCCATTTAATGACAAACACAGCTCCAATCAGAGATATTACACCAATAATCCAAATACACTTCCTAGGGGCTCGGTTTCTGAACATAGTCTTGCAACTGGCAAGCTGTCGACATAGGCAAAATCGCAATCCGAGTCCTCTTTCGTCAAGTGACAACACATCAGGTTGGTGTCTACAGTCCTGCAGTTCATAGAATTTAAAGAGTTCAAAACGTGTGCTGACGAAATGACAGGTTCTCAAGCTGATGTAATGCGGAGGGCATAATTACGATGTGCTCTGCGAATGAATTCTGATAACTTTATGCTCTCACCGGTAGGCAAATTGGGAAAGTGAGACGGAACGGTCATAAGGTCCACCTACATGTCAATTTCAGGGGCGGTGAAGCTGCAAGTACCTCAGAGATAGTTAGAGGCGAATGCTAGTTCTAATAATATGGCTCAACAAGGCACTTAGAGTATATTCCAACTGACTTACGCTTTCATTAATTCCTTCATGTTAGAGAAAAAGCCGTCTGGTAATTCTCGCATGTCGTTGTAATGAAAGTACCTGTGAGTTAAAAGAAAATAATTCAACTCACCAACAATGCATGCCCATTTTAGAATGAAAACGATCTCTTTAACCTGGTGTAACAGTTACTGGGAGTTTGCCTTCCCTCGTTCTTTATCATCCAACTCCAGCATTCGTCAGATACCGAAACGTGATAAAACAGACTGGCGAGGACTCAGTCATAGGGAAAAGGGAAAAAAACACTTCTGTTTCTTAATAAAGGGGTTAGGTTTCTAATGAAAAGAAACCGTGGTGCTGCGTCGGAGGCAGTGTAGTATCCAAAAAAGCAACTTTACTGTTCAGAAAGAAAAATATTAATACAACCTACAACCCAAGTCTTAAATATATCTCATCATTAGATAGATAGATAAATCGTTTATTAAAAAGAAACACCTCGCAGTCCGAAGACTGAATTACGTGTATAATATACAATACAAGAAACAAAATTCATAGTTAAAATGGTTTGAAAATCTTAATAATAAAAATATACAAATCTAATAAAAAAGTTTCACTTAGGATGATCTTGTGTTAAAAAAATATACATACTTAAACATATATATTTACATCCTTAGGCTATGACTAACAATAAAGGATTTTTTAAAACGATCAGTCTTGCACACTGGCACGTTAAACTTCCTATTGCTGCGCAGCTGCCTGTGGTGCTCAGCTTTGGGTGGGAGCAGACCAGCGAGCTTGTATTTAATGTCGAGAACAATGCCATTAAAAAGATCAAACGATAGAAATGCTCTCCTGTCGTAAAGAGAGGAGATGCCTGCCTCTTTGAGCGCGCTGTTGTAGCTTGCATAAGGAAAGATAATGCGCAAGGCGCGCTTCTGAATACGTTCCAGCTCTTCGGATAAATAGAACGGAAGGCTGGAGTGAAATACTTGACATGCGTATTCTAAAACCGATCTTATGGTACTACAGTAAAATAAAACAAGATCACTCGCACAGATACCAGCACGTTTGAGTTGACTCAGGAGGTACAATCTTTTGGCAGCCTTTGAGGTTACATTAAAGATGTGATCGTTCCATTTGAAATCATCTCTTATGGTAACGCCGAGCACTTTAGCCGAGTTAACAGACTCGAAAGCAAAGCCATCGAGTTCAACTGGAGAATGAATTGGAGGAGATCTCTTAAAGCATGACTACAGTTCCTTACATTTAGATGGATTCAGCTGCAGGCGATTCTCCTGAGACCAGGTGCTAATAAAGTCGACAGCTTGCTGAAGTGCGCCTTGTTTGGATGGTAGTACTATTTCCGAAACAGTAGTGTCGTCGGCGAATGTCCACATAGCAAACGACCCATCAGGTAACTTAAGATCGTTTATCAGCACCAAGAATAACCAAGGGCCAAGACGAGCTCCCTTGGGAGGCCTCACTTTGTTCCATCGATCTTTTTGTCCAACACAATGTTCAAGAATAACCAAGGGCCAAGACAAGCTCCCTGGGAGAGGCCTCACTTTGTTCCATCGATCTTTTTGTCCAACACAATGTCCTTGGCGCCTAAAATTGATGAAATTGCTCACACTCTAAACAACGTTAATGCTGATATAGCCCTTTTTACTGAAACCTGGCTGAGTGGCTGTGTGCCTGATTCCCCGATTAACATCAAAGGCTACCAGCTTTTTAGGCGCGATCGTGTCGGCTGGCAACATGGAGGTGTGTGTATGTACGTTAAAGATTCGATCCAGTGCAAGGCTCTATCTGATTTTCATCATGAGGATCATGAAGCTCTCTGAGCCGACCTTAGGCCCATCCGATTACCGCGTGGATTCTCCAACATTATCGTGGGCGTGGTGTATCAACCCCCAGACGCCAACGACTCCGCTATGAGGGATTATTTGGTGACATCCTTAATGTCTCTTTAGGCTAAATGTTCTAACGGTGCAACTATTTTGGCTGGTGACTTTAACCGGTCGCTCCTTCCTATGGTCCAATCTGCTGTTAAGGCCTTTCACCTCAAGCCTACTGTCTCATTTCCTACTAGAGGTAATAATACTCTGGATCAAATTTTCACCAACTTCCCGGAATTTTTCTCTGCTCCATGTAGCCTTCCTCCGTTTGGTCTATCTGACCACCTGTCTGTGTATATGAGGCCGGGAATCAGGGAGACGCCCTCAAAATCTAAATGCAAGATCATCCTCTCCAGAGACAAAAGACCCAGTAAAAGAGCTAGTGTGGGCAGATGTTTTCTTCAAGTGCCTTGGCCTGATCTTCTCTCACCTGATCTGTCCTGTGAACTTAAGCTTAGAACTGTCACTGACATTATTAACCTTGGGCTGAACACAATAATTTTTTTTCCCGATGATTCCTTTCGACGTTATTATCATATTGGAACAATAAAAAGAAGGGGTCACCGGACTTGTTTTCATGCAATAGCTTTCGTGAGTTTAGCAATTTCCACGCGCACATTTAAAAATCTGGATTAAGATCGAAATTTGCTAATGATCTGTTTTAGCTACCGCTAAAACAGATCATTAGCTCGCGCGAGCACCTACAATCTGATGTTTACAGACGTTTACCGCTAAGAAAATCATTAAACAGCCGTCAAAGACAGCCTGCCGAGCTCATCTTAAAAATCCTACACATGAATTCTGGCTATATCATATTATTTTCCTTGCAGTTTTAAAGTCTTCTTTCACTTCAGGTAGATTATTCTTCCCTTGAGTTCTTCTTTTTTCGCCTCGCACGATTTCATATCGGTTGAATATTTCTTTTAAATGTGAAGTGAAGCAACCTTTACTTCTCCGAAAATCGTCTTCGTTTTCTTAGTTTCTATCTCCTGCATTCACAATGGCCGCTCAAGACATCAAATACAAGCTCTTAGGTAAACTTCCCACAAAAGTAGAAAAAAATTCCACGCGCCGCCATCTTTGTTTTGAATTTCCATCTTTTGATCTCGCGCTTCTTTTGCACGTTTCTATCGCGCGCGTCACGCAAGAGTGACCTGTTCCCCGCGCGAGGAGACTGGTACGAGCCACCTTAAATCAGTAGTTTCTTGAAATGATTATTCTAGTATCTGAGTAATGACCAAAAGGTAAGATCCGTTTAGTTCAGTTCTCGCGAAGTATAATTTAGAAGACTGTTGCAACTGTTTACTCCTGATCCCTGATAATTTGGACCAAAGGTGTCCTTTGCACGCTTGTTTTAAAAGGAGTCTTTGGGGTAACGAGTCTGTGACAAGTTTGCCATATGGCAAATCAATGTTTTATGTGTTAAACTAATTTATTAATGCAATATCTCCTTATGGTTTTAGATCACCAATATAATTACCACTTACGTGAAAGAAAATGTTGTGAGAGTAAGTCAAATTTTATTCGTAACTCAACATACAATAAATGATTGACAATAGCCATTAGCAGGTGGGGAAATTTATCAAAGTAAGCATCATTATATGCCTGATATAGAGCCAATGAAACTTTCGTAGCTGTGATTGTTGGTCAAATTTCGGGGTAAAGCTTTTTTTGCAAACCCAAAGGCATCACTTAATACTTAATAATAAACTAGGTGGCTTTACTGAGTAATCTGAACCCGATGCCACTTACAGCCTTTTCATCTCTGTGAAGTTTCCAAAAATATCCATGGGCAAGCGCTTAATTCCGTTGTTTAACAAATCCCTTCAAACACTAATTGGAAAAAATACAAAGTTAATATTTTCGAAGAAAATTTAGCACGTCCAATTAAGAAAAGGACAACATTCCACCCCTTCCTTTCCTCACTCTTCAAGTAGGTGCTAAGTTAGGGTCAGGTTAATCATTTTTCCGCTAATAGCTGCTGCTTTATCAACCTGTACTTATGCTATGAAATGTGGCCCGGAAAACCCTAATCTGAGGCAAGAATTGACAATATGGAACTTAATGGCTAAATTAATCACATGTAGTAAATTGAAAATCCTTTTTTGTGAATAAATAATTGGAATTCCTTGAGTTTTACAAATAGATAAACAACATTAGTTTATTCTAAAAGTACTTTAAGTAGAAGCAGAAACAGCCGAGATGATTGAATACTTAGGTAAAAATGGAATACTATAAAGCAATGCCGTGGACAGAATTGCAACTGGTTAACTCTACTCACAATTTATTAAGCTTGGTGTTTGTGCTGAGAACACCTCGGGCAAGTTGGGCAACTGGTTGTAAGATAGTTCCCTTAAAGTAAAACGTTGCACAATTGGAAAATGTGTCAATTGAAAGAAAAAAGGAAGATGATCCGAAGAATACACGGGATAGAAATATATCAAATTTCATTTTCCATATATATTTCGATCTTAATTTTGTCTGCGATTGCCTTGAAGGTTTGAAAAATGTTTATGATTAATAATGTCAGAAGTGTCCATTAGACGGGGGGATGAATCAGACGACAACAAGTGGAAGAAGAGAAACTAGTGGCGAAGGAATGCACCATTGGTGGCACTTCTAACTAGAGTCTAGGCATGCTTTTCAAGACAACGCTTAAATCTAACGGCCTGAAATTTGCAATTGAGAAGGGGTTTATTTCTTGACACTAACAAGCCTCCTACTCAGCTTGCTCCTCCCTCAGGCAACGGATGAGCTCGACTAGTCTCGTGGCTAATGACATGCAAATTTCAAAACTTACGTATATCACTAAAGCATCTAAAAGTTCTTCCCCTCCCTACTTTGATAACCATTTTAGCCAAGTTTATTAAAACAACCATTTCTCAGGTTAAGAATACTCCTTTCCTGAATTACAATGAATGCCATGTGAACCGGCAAACACGCACCATGATCAATTCTTTAACCACGGGCTCAGTTTGAGCACTCACATAGCAAATCAAAGAGAAAAGTTGAATTCTGCTTTAACTGGCAATCTTCAGAAAGAATTTATGAAATAAATTATAATAGTTACAGCTCCTCCAAGTTGGTCAATCCACGAAATATATTTCGCGGTAACTTTTCCAGCTGGTTGCCGACCAAACGCCTGCGGTTTTAAATGGAGAAAAATTCCACTTTTGTTCTCAAAGTAACAGATAAGATACAACTGATCAATAGTAAAGGCCAAAAATCAACTCTCACAAGTAATGTTTAAGGTAGTTTTAGGTAGGAAAGCCTGAAAAGTTTTAATCATAAGCTACCGAGCCCAAAAGGGTAGAGTCAAACAGGTCGGACCCCTCTTATCTCTCCTCAAATACCATTAATATTGATCATAGAATACAATGAATATATATGAAGCTCATATATAGAATGATACTTAAATTGGCGGACTGCAAGCAAGAGACTCCCAAAGCAGAAATTCCGGTCTTTTGAGACTATGATCAAACGTGTTTACGAAGTTCTGCCGCTTCTATGTGTCACCGTCAGCAAGCGTAGGTAACAGGGCAGTTGTGTGTCAAATGAATATTATTGCAAAGGATGATTATTACTCACAAATATCTCAACTGAGTTTGCCCGTCGAACAGATCGTCTGGTAATGTCTTTAAGTTGTTGTTTTCCAGCCAGCTGTAAAATTATAAACAATTATAAAAATTGCACTAAACGAAGGGAATTTAATTCCCTTCATTTTGTGCAATTCTTATAAATTCTTATTTAAAAAAATGAGAAGCGGGATTCGCAACTATTTAGCGGAGGAGTCTCCTCTAATCGCTAATATAGGCTGATAAAAAAAGGATTTAGGGGAAGGTTTTTTTTGGTTTCATAACTAATTTTGCTATAGGATTGATGCATGAACGCATTTATTTTGTTGGTTTTGTCGAGTTTGGCAATCCAAAAAATCCAGTCTCCGGATATATGAATAACCGAGCTATTTTATAAAGAATACCGTGCCTTATCGTTGTATCATTGAAAATAGCGAATACCGTTGTCCTTTGGAAACTTTACAATGTAGTTCCGGTAAAAAGGGCGGGGGGGGGGGAGTCGTTGAAGCAAGCTTCAGAGCACTTTACTCACAGATCATACAACTTATGGGCCTTGAATAGGTCAGGTGGCAGAGTATTCAGTTTATTGAAGTCTAGGGTTCTGTGTAAGAAAATACGGGGTCCAGTTTTTTACAACTTATTTCAAGTGCTCTTTAAAATTTTGATTTCAGCTACCAAAGGAAATAGTTGCGTGTGCATAGAAAGTAGAAGTCCCTTCTAAACATGGTGACTGAAGCTTTAAAGTTGTAAAAACATGCTCCTTCTAGCTTGGTATGGTATTAGAAAGATCATGTTTGAAGAGTCAATAATGAAAACTAATTAAAGATAAAAGGTACCACTTAAATTATTGGAGAAACTATAGTAAGAAACTTCCTATACAGACGCCGGAAGTGAAGGCCTGTCCTTTTTTATTAATGGGTGAGGTATTTACTGCGAAGGATCGTGTATCATACGGGTGAGGTATTCTTAACAAGATGCGCCTTTCTAGTGCTACAAAATAAATTTTCCCAACGTCTTATATGACGTTGCTGTGCAGTTGAAGAACAAGTAGAAAAAATTATCTCAGGTCCTGTTAATGAGGAAACTTCTCATACAGGTATTGGAAGTGAGGTTTTGTCCTTTCTTATTAGTACATGAGGCACACTTTGCGAGATGCACCTTTCTAAGTGTACTAAATAAATTATCCATGGTTTGGCATCATTCGATATGAAGTTGCTATGCAGTTCAATAGCATGTACATAAAACTATCAGAGGTCCCGGTAATTGCGGTTTTCCTTGGTTCTCGTTTTGGAGAAGGGTATTCATATCCAGTTACGATTTGAAACTTCTGAGTTGGTATAGCTACTAATCCACAGTGAAAAAGAATTCCAAACCAGCGACACTTACAAGTTTTTGAAATCTGTATACTAGAATTCCCGGCGAGGAAGTCCATTAGGGGATACATTTTTGAACCTGTTGTTCAAGAATCTGCAACGTTGTCAAGAAAACAGGTTGTGACAAGTTAGTGGAATTGATTTCCTCTTAGCTAATTTTGTTTCGCAGTTATTAAAACAGCAGACACTTTGCGAATTGCAATATGACCTTATCGCCTGTTGAAGCTGACTAGCAGTAAGCAGTCGGAACGTCGCGATCCACATCTTAAGTGACCATATCGTGAGACAAACTATGATACTTTATCATGTACTATTTCAAAAACTCATGCTTCGGGTTTCATCAGGTTTCCAAACGCTCGAAAACATTTGAAACCACGAGGCCTCAGGCCGAGTGGTTTTACTGTTTTCGACCCGAAGCACGAGTTTTTTAAAATGACTTCTCCAAAAAAACAATACAAGATTATGCAGTGTTGTATTTTTCCCATTTTTCTTCAAAATGCCTCGTATGTGTGATTTGGTGTGTTCAGTCGGCATTCACTGTATTTGCGAGCTTTTGTTGTAAATTATCCAATAATTTCGCGTTGCACCAAATTTGTATTCTAAACGCGTTTCGAAGTTGAAGTGATTCACATATTGTTTTTACCATGGCTGAAGGAAGGTTTCGTTCCAGAAAACAATCTAGGAAGAAGAACTTTGCGTTGAGAGAGCAGCACCGAAGTCTACCAGATATAAAAATAAGTGGGCAGTAGGCATTTTTGGGATTGGCCACGAGTGCGAAGTGTCAAGTTTGCAATAGTCGAGTTTGGGGGAGTTTTTAAAGAGTATGAATTGGACGAAGTTCTGTCGCTTACTCGGTCCATAACAGAGATGGAGGATTGACGCTCAACTATTGGTTATCCAAATAAGAAATGGAAAACATTTCCGTATAACCCCATACCATTCAAAAACAAAGCCGTAGTCCCAAAGAAAATCTGTTGCTTTGCTTCTGCTTTACTTTATTCAAGAATTGAATGCATAATCAAGTATGGGGTTCTACGGAATTCTTGCCAAGAAATGTACTGTAAGCTTTAATTTCAAATGGGTTGAGCTTGTCAGGTTGTAATTTGAAATGCCTTACCTGGCATTGTTTATTTAAAATTAATGATTCATGTTAAGCTGTGTTTGAGTAATCTATGAATAAGTAGATTAAGAACAATTTTATCACTAGTGATAAAATCGTGATGAAACACTAGTGATGAAAAGGTGACGAACTGACTAGTTATTTTCAACTGGTGTTTTATTGAGTTTCAAAATGATTCACCTGACCCGAAAGGGGCGCTCTGGTTGGCTTATAATGTCATGAATTATTAATGAGTTTGAGAATGTTAAATAATAACTTATACGCAAATGATGCTGTGCCCAGGTCGAATATGACGCGATGCTTCCTTTTCTGAATGCTGCCTTTTATTTTCTTAGCAACTTTCTAGTGCCACATTATATTTTTGCAGCGACAAGAAGAGCTCGGAATCCTAATCTCAACGTTGCTTCTGCAAACGCATGCGCAGCAGCTGTGTAGTTTTGCCCTGACTCGATTTTTGTTCTGTTCGTGAGTCTTCCACAAAGAATGTATGGAATGCAAAGAACGCTATATTCTCACGGGCATTAGCGTGGAGCGAGAGCAGTTGTTCGTCCTTCAGCCCCTTGGAACGGGAGCGTTGCTCTATCTTTGCAGGTTAGTAAAATTTTAAGGTTTTTCGCCTATAAATATCATTTTGAGGTATTATAATCGTACTGTGACGTTTTAACCGCTGCTTTCACATATGTAGAGAGAAGCTTTGATTTTTCGTCGTGCGTGTTTGCATATTAATTTCACTCCAGCTCAGCTGTTAGCCTGTCACCCACTTTAGTTTGTTTATGAAATATCGGCACTGTTTTGCCACCGTTTTACCATTGAACCACGTTGTTCACCACGAAGTAAGTCAACTGTATTATGACAATACTCCGTCAAAACACAGAGCTCTGACGGTGAAATCACGGCAAATACAGTGTGAGCTATCACGACTTATCACGTGCGAAAGCGTTGTGTTTCATTTACCAAATAGCCAAAAATGCATCGTCCTCGCCCGCATTTCATAACCTTTGGTGAGTTTAATGCAATAGTTGCGGTAGTAAGTAAGTACATCTTAAGGACATCAAGAGGCATAATTGATTTTTTCGCATTTTGAAGAAGCCTATTGTATAATTCATATGGAATAGTTAAATTATGGTCTTAATCAGATCGCAGGATAAAATAAATCTCCGCAGATAGAAGTCCCCAAATCAGTTATTATAACAAGAACAAAAATGGGTAAAACTTTGGCCATGGTAGTACTAGGACTAGGAAATGATCGCCGTTATAGTCCTCGCCCACGTCACACAGTCACTGGATCGAAAATGAAGACATGAATGACGGGAGGTAAACAAGTGCAGTGAAGTATGGATGAGCCAAATAAAATCGTGCAGAGCGTCAGAGTATCAGTCGAAAATTTGGAAAAGAAGCTAGAGATATTCCGTTACCTCACCTCTCGCGAACATGCACTCCAAAATATAGGTGTTTGCAAGTTCGAATGTGACTTTTTCTACATTTCACAACTGCTCTATTGTGTGGTATTAAACAAGCGACGGACAAGCTATCTAACTTTTTAACGTGAATACAGAAGCAGTGACGTGACATTTACATTGCTCGGAAAAACGTTCTGCTTACAGTTCTTGTAGAAAGAAATTTTCATTTAAAGCTCCTGAAGGTAACTCCTCCAGTTTGTTATAGGACAAGTCACTGTAGATGCAGAGACAAGAAGAAACATTTTATTTATTAAGATCGTGTCCTGGGCAGGGGGCGATAATGCTTAAGTCCCTGATTTGGCTCAAACTTGGCCTAAATGCTAAGTATTATGAGTTAACAAATGTGTGAGAATAGTAGGTCAAAATACGTTATTGCCCCCTATCTCCTGCATTTCTTGCATATTTAATGAACTAACTTTGTATTGCCGCTGTGACAAACCCAAAAGCTATCTGCGAATTCAGTCAACTGGGTTGTGTTCTATAACTATCAGAATTAAAAAGCATTAAACTTTTTAACTTTATCATTTTATTTTTTCCTTTTCTTCCCCCTTAAGTGAAGACAACTTTTTTCTGGTTTTGACAAAGTCCAAAAATTAGGATAATTTAAGGCCCAATATCACAGATGACCAACCCCTTTTGGCTATAATTCCTACATGGATAGTGAAATCCATCACTGAAATTGCAAAATCAGTACTAAAGTTTTTCGGGCAACTGATTTCATTACCCGTGCTGACGTTAAAATTACATTTATTCTAAGTAATCGCTTTTTGGTCTGTATCATCAAAATTCTGTGAATCACATCTTTGTTTATTTGCTCTAAAATTATTTCAAACCAACAAAAAATTTCAGACAGAACTTCATCTAGGCCTAAAATGGGAAAGAATATTTGAAAAGTGGAAATCTCGCCATTTCTAGGGACTTTCTCAGTGGCCATATTTGTAATCATCTCAGTTGGGTAAACCAAGTGGACGTGGAACTTCAAATGTTTACGTCCGTATAATTTGTCCAACGCTTCAATGACGAAGGATCTAAAACGTAATTACAAGCTAAATACATGTCATAAGGGTGGCTCGGCTGGTGCCTCGGGCTTGGTTGCATTTAATTCAGTCCTCAATCTGCTAGGTCTGTGACCAGTTTCGTTTAATCGTTGAATTGCTCAGTAACAGGACTTAGAAAGACCCTATGTCCTTGTCCTTTTCTCAAAACAAAAAGTATTTTCCGACTTCCAATTACATAAAATGTTGGAAGGTTGCTAAAGGATCACTGGTTACCATGATAAACTAGTTCTCTTAGTTTCTCCGTCTACATCAATGCTCCACCTTTTATCGAGCAGGCGATATTATTCAGCAGTCAAGCGTGTATGTCATATAACCGGTTACCATGTGGCCGGGGCAGTTGGCCGCCGGAATATAATATGCAGTAAATGGTTTGAACCCGGGGGTAACATGTGAAGGTGTAGTCTGATCGTCCGGGTGAGTGTAGTCCTGAGAAGGACTGTTGTCGGTGGCAGTGACTGACGTTTCGACAACCTGTGCGGAAGTCATCATCAGAGTCAAGTGAGTGATTGTTGTCAGTAGAATGTTCTTATTCCAGTTCGTGTGAAATGATCGGTTGGTTTTGCCGTGATGTTATTGGCTGTGAGACTCAAGTGACGTAAGTCGTTCGTGATTGGTCTGTTTCGGTCTGTCGGTAAAGCTAGGTTGTTCTTTTTCGGTCGTTTGTGATGTTTATGTCGTGAATGAGTCGTAATATATCATGCACTCCGAGGCACAAGGATGCATCAATGTGAAAGTTATTCAGTTTTAAAAGGATTGTGGGATCAGTTGGAACGGAGACGTCTATCAGATTTTAATGCCACTCTGCTAGTCACACTATCCACCGATATATCCTGTCCAAGACTTTGTTGGTCGTCATTGCTACCTCGCGATGCCAGCAATTAAGTTTGAGTCAATATTTCTCTGTTTTTCGTCGCTTATCGGGCGAAACGTCGAGTAGTTTTCTCGCACGTCATAAAAATCGAGGGGGTGGTTACTATAATCCTGTAGTCCTTTAGAACAACAAAAAGCTATTCTCAGACAGTTTCATCTCACATTAAAATAGTACATAAGAGGTTTTCGAAATGGTCCCAGTATTCAAACAAAAGCTTGCATTCTCGAAAAGGCGAGAGGCGATGATATCTCTTCAATTTCGTTTTCTTGGGCGTAGAAACAACCTTTCGCCATATTCTCTCTTGCAATAGCACGCAATCTATTCCCCCTGACGATTCTAGAGACTTTTACGAAAATACGAGGATCCGGTAACTGGTAATTCATTTATTGATTTATAGGGAGAGAGAATTCTAGTTGTCTTCTATTCACACTTTATGCTTGAGATGTTTGGAAATACGCAGGAGTTGGTGTCGCAAGTGCACTCAACGAGATGTACTCACCTTCTGAAAATGTCGCTGAGTCGAACACTCCCACAATCTTGAAATGTATGCTGACGTCCCTGGTCCTTAATTTCTCTTTTCAACTGGCATCTGACCGGCCACCCACAGTCAGTGACAATTACTTTGCCAACTGTGCATTTTAAAATTTTCGGAATTTAAAGAGTTAGTGAGTTCTGTGTTTTGGTGTTGACATAAGCGGATGGTCGGTTATTCTTTATAACCGTTAAGAGCGGCTTCTATTTCTGTTCTATACTTACCACGAAATTGGTTGCTGACCCCCTCCTATTCCTCACCCCACCTTTAATTAATAATCCGCACATTTGCAATGAAGTAATTTCTAAGGTACATCGCGACGAAAAGCCAGATATGACAGTATACAGCAAGGGATTACATATCAAATGTAAGCAGAAAACCTCAGATCGATAAAGTATGTAAGAGATTTCTATAAACGTGTCAGTTTCTTACCATTTTCTTTTTCTTGAGTTGAGTGAAGACCAAGATGCCGCCGTTTTTTTTCGATGAACCAGCAGCAGTAGTAATTTGCGGTAATTAATCTTTGTTACATTTTAAACTTTGGAGACGAGAAACACAAAGCAAGATTTGATATACTAGATGATTGTGAAAGTTAACCGCTGAACAATATTGCAAGCCTGATCTGATCAAGATGGCGGATTATCCTTTTGTTTTACATTAGCTTTCGGGACATTAAATGATTTTCTTGCCTCCAACACATATCATGTAGGCCGAAAAGCATAACTCAATGTTAGACCAATAATTTTGATGGATCTTTCCATGAGCTCACACCCCGTTTAATTAGTTCATCAAGGCAACGAAGCATATCGAATCTGGTACATTGTTGACGTAATGGCTATTTATCTAACAAATAATATCAAGCCAATAGTTGCAACTGAGACACCACAGAGACATGTATGTTTGGCTGACTTTCTTTCTAGATTTCTTTTGTCAAAAAGTTCGACTCCTGCATCCTTAATGTTTATCATCAACTGCTGCTTTTACTCGTGAATAATCCAAATATGGCTGCGAAAAAGGCCCTCAAAAAAGGGGTCAATTTGCACCAATAATAATAATAATAATAATAATAATAATAATAATAGTAATTTAATGTTTACATTGCGCCAGTTAACATGTGGATATGATCAAATGTGCATCACAACACTTTTCCGGGGACTTTGGCTGGACTGCATCAGCAGTTTACAAACAGTCGAAGGAAACTTATTTGAAGATGCTCCCCTCCCCCCCAATATCCAGTAAACACCAATAAAAGATTCTCTCCTCGATCAGGTGTAAACGATGGTCTCTACAAAATTTCATCTGAATTTGAAGTTATTTCAAGTCAATTAACCAAAGATAAGTTTACGGTATTGTGCTAAAACAGACTAAAAGCGGTTTGTTAGATGTAAATTTCACGTCAGCACGGATAATAAAATAGCTTGCCCAAAGACTTTATTACGGATTTTGCAAGTCTAGTGATGGCTTTCACTGCCCATGTAAGAATTATAATCGGAAGGGGTTGATCATTGGAGATATTGTCCTTAAAATACCCTTATTATTTTACATTTGTCAAAACCAGAAAGAGTTGCCTTTACTTAGGGGCGAGGTAAGGGAAGAAGTAAAATGAAAAAAGTTAAAACAGTTAGATTTTCTTAAAGTATGTTAGAGATAGAACACAACCAAGTTGATTGAATTTGCAAATGGCTTTTCGGTTTATCACAGTAGCAATGCAAAGTTAGCTAATGAATTATGCAAAAAGAAGCAGGAAATGGCGGTTTTCCTATGGGGGGACCCTTTATCTCCCAGGGAATAACATGTTTTGCCCTTCTATTTCTCAAACATTTGTTAACTCATGATACTTAGCATTTGTATCAAGTTTGAGCCAAATCAGTGATTTGAACATTATCGCCCCTGCCTGGTTCTGCCCGGTTTTCTGGTACTGTAAATTCAATGAATGATAAAGTGAAGTAAATAACTAGAAATGATTTAATACTACTTTTATGACTCAAAAGCTCAATAAGATTATCCTTTGAAGGTGAAAAAAGTAGATTAATTGAGTTATTAAGAATATGCTAATACAGACATGCAAATAGAAAAAAAAGACAAAACCAAAATAACATAAGATTAAAATGACGGATAATTCAAAGAACCTCTCCGAAAAGATTAAAGGATACTAAACATGATGGTTTGTACTTACAGACGTCTCAAGTAGCGAAGCCTATTAAATACTCCTGCGGGCAACTCCTTTAAGTCATTGTTAGATAGGTCTCTGTTTCCAATTAGCGATCGCAAAAATAGAAAGAAATAAAAGTTCCCAATTGCTGTCCAAATAGAATGTTCCATTTTCCAACGCACAACTGACTAATTTTTCTTAACGAGCACAATTTTAATATTTTATTTATTTCCTATACAATCGCCTTCGTGTAACAGCATGGGTCTAGGAAAGTAGTATAAATATTGCATCAGAAATCTTTTGGTCACCCAGTTCGAACATATAGATTCTATCGGTTGATAGACCATAATTTCTATAAATCTCCCTCGATACAAAAAACAGAGAAGCTCTTCGGTTTGAATTGCTTAAAGTGCTGCCATGTTGAAAAGAAATTAAATGTTAACAGAAGCGATTTATTTAAACAAAATTAAACACATGAAGTGTACAAATATGAGATTTCACACATGTGCGGAATCGCATGTGTACCAAAAAAACTACTTACAGCCTTTGAAGGGTGGTCAAGCTATCAAAAACTCCTGGCGGTAATGTCTTTAATTGATTGTTTGACAAATACCTGTAACCAACATAGGACATCTTAGGAGTACTAAATGTTAGCTGTTAGCTATGATTAAGATGCTAGAAATTTTTTCTCAGGGGAAGCAAGTTACCATTCATCAAATCGATAGTGTGGCAAGTATCGTATAGCGATCTTCCTTATTTCCTTTTATCTGCCAAAAAGAGTCCTTGATAAAAAACGATTTTAACTTTTGTGTACATAGAAGATTCTACATTCTGTACAATGCGATTAGCACGTAATCAAAATCAAACCAGGATGGCTCCCTAGAGTACATGGATAATTTTCACGTGACGTCATCAAATTCCAAAATTTGAAACTAAAGAGTCAAGGCATAAGGGAGTTTAAATTCATATCTGTTTTCAAATTTTCAGCCCAATAGTGTGTTTGGTTTGGAAACCAGTGCAGTTTGAAGTTCACAGTCGTGACGTTGCGTGACATACAGCTCCGATCGTGTCTGTCGAAAAATGTACATTTATCTTGTGATTTTTAGCTTTTTCAGGAGTTTACGGATTAGGAAAAGTGTATATGTTATTTTTTGTTGGATCAGTTCAGATAATAAGTCGACTAGATAGCTAAAGTAAGTTTGAGATGTTTCTACTATTTTCCGGCCGCCATATTGGTGTACCAAAGATGTGCACCAACATGACGAATCCATACTGGGCTCTGCAAATTTGAACAAAGCATTTAGACGAATATCTGAGGTTTGGAGAAACGAAAAAGCGTAAGACTTCAAGGAGTGTCTTCATTACCCATCTCCCATAACACTACAATTTCTTGACCTTATCCACAGAATAGTTTTCGATTTATTTTTGGGTTGCGTGAGAGTGAAAACGTCGAGCAAATCTCCCTTCAGAGTGATAGCAACAAAAGGAAACCTATCTCAAACTTTTCCCCATCAAGAGATTTACCAATTTGGCAAACGATGAAAAAAGGCTTCTGTTTTGGTTGGCAATTTTGAGATTAATGTTGGAAACAGTACTCCTAATGAAAGGCAAGGATATTTTAATTATGGGCCTAAATACCCGGAAATCTTCAGACCTAGTTATATTATTTATAACATTCATTTTTTAGAACTTTTTAACATTTTTTTACCTGGGTAGACCGGGTAAAGCCTGTAAAACAAGCTAGAGATTATCATTTCATCGATAAACTTAGCGAAATTACAAGATTTAAATCTAATCGAACCTTTCTAGGACGGGTCGGCGATATCTGCGAGTTTGGTGGAGCCACACTACCCTTGTCGGGACCAAACGAGCCTGAAATGTCGCCGAAGCGTTCTCAAAGGATATGATTAGGTATTCAGCATGCTCAGATTCAGCCTCAAATCCAGTGAAATTTTTGTTAGCTACGGTGATGAACTCTGTTAGGCGCTTATGGTGCGGTTTTGCAAGAGAAAAAGAGCTGGTCAATCAATGACGCAAAAAAGGGAGTCATTATGGACTTCTTTTATCCTATGTATTGCTATTCAAGATTCTGACTTACAATGTTAAACGTGAGTAGAAAACCCAAATCCCATCGCACAGTCCTGGCGGTAAATCCTTCAACTGGCTGTTAGACAGGTCCCTGTCGTCATGAATCAATAAGAGGTTTACTAGATGTTTTTTTTTTATATCTACTGATATAATCCTATCTTTTTAGTACAGTTTGGTGATATCTACGAGTTGTAAAACAATTAATTGGCGTGTTGAAGCAATCTACCCAGTAGCAGTTTCTCGCCACCTGATTATCAGAGTAATAGTACAAAATGGAAAAAAGGAGACTAGTTTATTCAGTTTTATCGGGTGATCTTAATGAAAACTCCCAGTAAAAAACAAACGAGGAAAAAACGTGGAATCATCCTTTTGAGCTTAGTTTTAGGGTCTATGTTCACAGATTCAACATGTGATGCACTGATTAAACAATGAGTGGAAAACGAAACCGAATGATTCAAGGAGATCTTTCGTGAAAACAGTGAAGTGTGTAATTATGATCAGAGATGTTACGCACGACAGGTCGCTGCTTGGAGATATCAGTATATTTCACTTTATTTCTTAAAGTCCAAATGAAATCTCTCTATCGTAGCAGGGGTAAAAACAAAACTAAAACTTCCGAAGAGGTTTTTTAAGTACTGAGAATCTTCTCCTTACAGATATTGTAGCCTTCTGTTGCCACTGAAAGTCCTTGCTGATAATTTGTGCAGCTTGTTTTTGGACAAGTTCCTTGAAAGAAATTAACATATCGAGTCATTATCTCAACTGTGAACCACAAACCGCATTTCTTGAAAAAAATTGAGGATTGTGGTTTCTAATTGATTATCTTAATCCTCCCTAGCGGGATTGCAGGGTTGGTGGGGTGGTATTGAGGCCTTATGTGCCACATGGCATGAAGAGGATAGGTGAAGGTGATCTTAACCCTCCGGAATAAACAATTGCTCAATTAATCACTCTTAATTTTATAATATTCCTTTTCTAATTTCATCAGGGAAAAATTTAGCGAAATGAAAATTTTTCTAGTGTTAAGTTCCATGTCAAAAGTCGTAAAAGCCTATAAAGGGTTGCTATAGTTCAGGCTTAACCGAATCCGAAAAAACCTTCACTTTTTGAAATAATTGTAATAAACATAATTGTTAATGATTGATCGGGACGTTTATGTTTTTTTCTCATGCGTTACATTTTGCTTTGGACTAGCAATCATGTTTGGAAATTAACCTGGGGTTAGGTGGTTCGCCTCCTATCTGTTTACGGAATCAAAAAGGAAACAGAAAGAGATCAAAAAAGATATGTACTTTAACCTGGATTTCAGCTCTAAAAGATTAGGATCACCGCCAAAAATTCATTGGGAAAGTGAGTAACACTTTACCAATACGTATATGAGAACGATCCTTCGCAGTAAAGCACTATTTGAGCAATAGTGGAAATCAGACCTGAAAAAAATTTCAGGCCTGTACGGGATTCGAACCACTGACCTCTGCGATACTAGTGCAGCGCTCTACCAATTGAGCTAACAAGCCAACTGGGAGCAGGCCATCAAATTTGATGGCCTGCTCCCAGTTGGCTTGTTAGCTCAAATGGTAGAGCGCTGCACTAGTGTCGCAGAGGTCAGTGGTTCGAATCCCGTACAGGCCTGAAATTTTTTTCAGGTCTGATTTCCACTATTGCTCAAATAGTACTTTACTGCGAAGGATCGTTCTCATATACGTCTCATAACCGCAGTTCACACATATGTTTCATATGTTTGTTGTTGTTTGACTTTACGAATAGATAGATCATGACTTGTTTCACTGATTTTTTCTTATCGAAAGTCAGTAGCTGAAGTTCCATATAGTTCAGGCTTAACCAAATACGACAAACTGAATTACCGCATACTGGAATTTTAGTGAACATGATTCTCAGTTATTGATCACAAGTTTATGTTTTCTTCTTAAAAGGGCATTTTGCTCTCCAGGAGCTTACAATTTTTGTGCATATATATATATATATATGCACATATATATAAATATATATATATATGTATATGCGCATGCATGCTAGTTTACTCTAGTTTGAGCACTCTGGCATGGCTTAGACGATACCACAAAGGTTGGGTCGTTTGGGGTGACCGTCTCGGTTCTCCCCCATCCTCGCATCAGCACTGCACTGACGAGACCCACATGACGCGGGATTTTCCTTGTTGGTGGTTTTGCTTTTCTGGCAGGAGGTGTTCGTTGTAAAACTTGGTATAGGGGGCAACCCCTCCAGTGTGGGACTTGCCGGAAAGTTGGCCACAAGTCAGCTGATTGTCCTCTCAAAGGAAAATGCTTCCGGTGTCATCAAGATGGGCACTTGGCTCGGAATTGTAAGGTGACCGTGGCTGCTCCAGCTGAGGCTGACGCCCCTGTTACAGAGAACGGTGTGGCTGTTCCTCCGGTGAAGAGCACTCCCGCCGAAGAAGAGACCCCCGACACTGCTATTGAAGACTCTGAAGATGAAGTTGGTTCACCTCCAGACTCTGATGCAAGCGAAGACCGGTTCGCCTCTTGTGAAACGACTGGAAATGAGAATATTATATCAGCAACCGAGGGTTTTGCTAACCCTGCTGACTCTGACATGGCTGGTGAAAGTGGTCCCTGGACCACTGTTTCCCGGAAACGCCCCGCTTCCTCTGTTCCCGTTTCAGTTAAGAGGACTCAACAGGCCCCATCTAAAAGTCCTGTGGTTTCACCCATGAGTGATATCCGCAATGGCCCTGATGTTTTCCTTGAAGTTCCGGAATTGGCAGCCTGTTCTGCAGACCACCGTGCAATCCTGTGGGAGATTGCGGTTGATTATCGTAAACCGCCTGATCAGCGAAAACGTTTTTGCCGTTGGACTTCAGATCCCCGCTTTATTGGTTTGAAAGATGAGGACTTTAAGACTGCTATAAAATTTTTCAACAAAAAGTTCCCAAAGTAATTAATTAAGGTCATAAAAAGAAAAACAAAAGAAAATAATTAGTTAAGTAATGAGCGGGTGTGTTTAATTTTTGGGTGTGAGTGTGTTAATTTTTAAGTGAGGTGGGGTTCGATTCCCCAGCGAGTTTGGCGTCTGGTGGCCCTCGTTTCTGGTGGTCCCCTTCCCTAAGGCATTGCACGTAAGCCAATGGGTTGGGATTAGACATGTAGGTCGGCGGGATTGCACCTCCCTTCATCGGGGCCCGGCCGTCCACCTTAAACATAAAAAAAAAAAACTGCACTGACGAGACCCACATGACGCGGGATTTTCCTTGTTGGTGGTTTTGCTTTTCTGGCAGGAGGTCATTTTGGTCTGGAAAATTGTAAGTATCTTGTCGTTTTTGCCTTTTCTGCACTTGTGAGTACCTGCCGGGAGGGAAAGCTTTGCAGTTGTCTTTTTCTTTTTTCGCTGTTCGTCACCCATCCAATTTTTTTTTGTTTTTTTTGGTGGGTCCGAACTTCCTGAGTCAGCCGTTTGGGGCTTTTTGGGCTTTGCCCTTTTGCTCCCTTTTTTCTTTTTTTCTCCATGGCTCCGCCTTTGGAGAAGACAATTGACATTCGGTGTACTGGTTTCCCCGATGGAACTTTACAATCTGAGGTGGTTAAGTACATCAATGACTATTTTGCAGTGGAATCACAACATAAAGTAGTTTCTATTCAAGAATGTCCTGGCCGTATAGCCAGGGTCACTTTTACGGAGGGCGTGGCTAAATTGTTTTTTGAAGAACAGGGTTCTGTTGTCCTCAATGGGGTTAAGTGCTCAGTCATAGAGCCTCCCCCCCTCCCCCCCAGTTCACTAATATTGTGGTTTCTTGGTACACTTATGAGTGGCCAAATGATGCGGTGGCTACCGCTCTGTCAGGTTATGGGGTAGTTAAAAGCGTTAGGCACCAGGTTTGGCCGGGCTTGCCCGATGTCTCCACTGGTTCTAGAATTGTATCGATGGTGCGAACTAAGGAAATCCCCCGGTTTGTGTCAATCAAGGGGGTTAGATGTAAAGTTTGGTACCGTGGCCAGCCCCTCCGCTGCGATATTTGTAGAGCGATTGGACACAAGTCTGCAGCATGCCCTGATAGAGGCAGGTGTTTAAGGTGTCACAAAGAAGGTCATTTCGCTCGGACTTGCCCCGACGTCTGGAACAAGGCCTCAGCTCCTACTGTCCCAAGTGTGGCAGCTCCTGGTGATGAGGCGGTACAGCCTTTGGACTCGGATGTTGTTGTTCCCCCTCCTCCAGCTGGTTCAGTTGATGAAGTTTCTGCCCCCTCTGCTTCGGATGTTAACGTTGCTGACCCCACCCCTCCCGAGCCTGTGGACACTGCGATGGAGTGTGGTGATGTCTTTCCTCCTGCCTCGCAGGGCCCACTTGATTCTCAAGGTTATTTAAATGAGGATGTTGTTGACCCAATTGTAGTTGTGTCTGGTCAAGGGGCTAGTGTTCCCTCTAGTGATATAGACTCCTCGGAGTCTGGTGTTAAATTGTATGACGAGCACTTCAGTCAGTTGGATGAAGTTGCTAGTGTCACCTCGTCGGTTGTTCAGGGTATTTTGAGCAATGGTGATATCCTAAGTAGTACAAATAATGAAATAATTAATGATACAAGTAGGGAAATAATTAACAATACAAGTAGTGACATAATTAACGATAAGGCCAGCGCTGGCAATGGGGAAGTTATCTTAGTTAATGAAATTGCAAATGAACCTAATGCAAATAGTGAAAATAATACCTTACCTAATGTAGATGAGCCTCAGGACTGGGGTTCCATTGTTGACTCTCAGGATGTGAATATGTCACCGGCCTCTGGCCAACGCAAAAGGCCCTCTACCTCCTCGACTCCTAGGCGCCGTCCAGCTAAGAGGACCCCGGGCACTCCTCAATTGCCTGTGGGCCCTTCGGCTGCTACTAGGGTTAACGCAAGTCGTGCGGCTAAGAAAAAGTCATGATGTTTCTTTCATGCCTTGTGATGGCTCTTTCCATCCTTACATTAAATTGTTATGGTATCCGGAACCAGTCTAAAAGGATTGGTCTCGTACAGTGGTTGCGATCTCTCCCTGTGAAGGTTGACGTTGTCTGCCTTCAAGAAACGCACTGTGTTACTCGGGCTGAATGTTCTTTGTGGTTTTCTTTGTCTGGTTTCTCTTCTGTGTTAGCTCCGGGTTCTGTCCATTCCTGTGGTTGCGTCGTGCTCTATCGTCCTTGTATCTCTCTTCTTAATTCTTGGTCTGCTGATGGTGGCTATTTGCAATCTGAATTCTCTTTTCATGAAAAGGTCTTTAGGGTGGTTTGTCTCTATGCCCCCAATTGCAACCCTGCACGGGATCAGTTCTTTGATGGCCTACATTCGAAGATTGACCCTTCAATACCTACGGTCCTTGCTGGCGATTTTAACTCCTTCTTTGACCGGGCTCGAGACCGACGTGGTCCAGTTCCTGCCACTGTATCTAGGGATAATTCCTCCTCGCTTAGTCATCTTTTTGATGCGTGTTGCGTCACTGACATCTGGCGTTACCTCCACCCCTCTTCTCCGGGGTTCACCTGGACCAGGTGGGACGGGAGTTTGGCGTCGCGTATTGACATGTTTGGGATTCCTTTAGCATGGGTCCCATCGGTGTCCTCTGTTTCTGTGTATGTCTGTCCATTCTCGGATCATCGTGGCTTGTGTTTGTCTGTGTCTGTTCCTGACGTCGTCCCACCTGGCCCTGGCTGCTGGAAGCTCAACATCTCAATTTTGGAAGATCAGGATTATTGTCAACTTGTCCGGGAGGAATGGTCCGCTTGGCGTCTTGCTGTCCCTCGCTTTCCCTCTCCCGCTAAATGGTGGGATAGGGGGAAAAGCCGGATTAAGGGGCTGACCATCCGTTTTTGTGCCAGTAGGGCCCGTAAGACATCTGCATGTAGAGACGCCTTGGTGCGCCTTGTTCAACATCTCCAGGAGAAAGTCGATTTGGGGGTTACTTCTTGTGTGGATCCCCTGCGGTCGGCTCTCTCTGAGCTTGCTCGCCTAGATTCTCATGTGGCGAAGGGGGCCCAGGTTCGGGCGCGAGTCAAATGGGTTGAGGAAGGTGAGACTTCCTCGCGTTATTTTTTTCGTTTAGAGAAAAAACGTTCTGCCGACCGTCGCATCTCTGCGCTGAGAGAGCCTGATGGCTCAATTGTTTCTTCTTCTGCTGCTCTCTGTGCTTCTCTTGGTTCCTTCTATTCTGGTCTATATACTGCTTCGCCTACAGACTCTCTCATGTCCAATCTTCCCTTCTCGGTAATCTGTCCTCGCTTCTTCCTCAGGATCAGTCCAATAGTTGCGAAGGCCTACTCACACCATCTGAGGTCTTTGACGCTCTCAAGGGTATGGCACGCAACAAGACGCCAGGTCTAGATGGGCTCCCTATGGAGTTCTATCTCCGCTTTTGGGATGTGGTTGGTGCTGATCTTGTGGCTGTTCTTAATGAGTGTTTTTCTCCTGGCTCTCTTTCTCTCTCTCAGCGCAGAGGGGTCGTTCCTCTGTCATTCAAGAAGGGGGATCGCCTTGATCCCAAGAACTGGTGCCCCATATCTCTCCTAAATGTGGACTATAAGTTAGCGTCGCGGGCCATGGCCGGGCGTCTTCTCCGCGTGATACATCTCGTCGTTAACCGCGATCAGACGTGTGGGGTCCCTGGCCGCTTCATTGGCGAGAATGTCGCGTTACTGAGAGATGTTGTCAGCTATGCTGAGTCCTCTGGCACCCCTGTCGCAATCCTATCTCTTGACCAAGAAAAGGCCTTCGACCGGGTGGATTGGGGTTTTATGCGGTCCACCCTGGTCGCAATTGGTTTTGGTCCGTCTTTTGTCGCGTGGATTGACTTATTTTATACTCGTGTGCAAAGTGCAGTAAATGTTAATGGTTACTTAACGCCCTTCTTTGGTCTTTCTCGTGGTGTTCGGCAGGGGTGTCCATTATCTTCACTATTGTATGTTCTTGTTTCGGAGGTCCTTGCTTGTAGCATTCGTGCAGACCCCCGTATTAAGGGTCTGTCTCTTCCAGGTTGTCCTCCGCTGTCTCCTATCTCTCAGTACGCAGATGACACATCTCTCATACTTACCTCGGATGAAGGCATCTCGGCTGCTCTTGACATATATAGGTGTTATGAACTAGCTTCTGGATCGAGGATTAACCTCTCCAAATCTAAGGGTCTCTGGTTGGGTGGATGGCGGGGTCGCACGGACCCCCCAGTTTCTTTTGACTAGTCTCCTGTCAAGCTCAAGGTGCTGGGGGTTTTCATTGGCCCCGGTAACCTTGAGGAAGACAACTGGCGCCCTCGCATCAATGCGGTGGACCATGTTCTCAAGTCTTGGCGTGCTCGTGTTCTGTCTTTTCGTGGCAAGGCCCTCGTTATTAACGCTCTTGCCCTCTCCCGGGTTTGGTATGTGGCCTCTCTTATCCACATGCCGGCCTGGGTGGAGGTGGCGCTCTCTCGTCTGGTTTTTTCTTTCTTTTGGTCTGGCAAGCGGGAGCTCGTCTCTCGTTCTGCCGTTGTTCAATCCCCCCTTTTTGGGGGTTTCTCTGTGGTGGATGTTCAGTCTAAGGTGAGGGCCCTCCTGGGCCAATGGGTGAGGAGATTTGTCTCTTCTCCTTCCAGTTGGGTCACTCTCATGTCTTTTTGGTTTAATTCCTTGTTTGGTGTCTCTCCTTTTGTTGTGTTTTCTCGTCCTTTTAGTTTTGACCCTAGGGTCTTGCCAGCCTTCTATCAAGCTCTGGTACTGGCGTGGCGTAAGCTCGACGGGGCTTTCGCTACGTCCAAAAACTCTCTGGTTTATGGTTCTTCGTGTCCTCTTGTCTGTTCTCCTGTCTTGACAATGTCTGCCAAGCCTTGTTACCTGTATCTTCTCTCTGAGAACATGGTCCAGCCTCATTGTGTTCAAAAGTTTATGTTCATCTACCCCAATATCGACTGGCCTGCCACGTGGCGCGCCTTATCTTTCTTTCATCTTGATCGCCATGTTATCGATCTCAATTGGAAGATTGCTCACGGCGTCCTGTACACCGCCCGGCGTCTTTCCTCGTTTGGTTTGTCTATTCCCCTCTCTTGTTTTTGTGGGCCCCGGGTCGAGTCGCTCGAGCATCTGTTCTTTTATTGTCCACTTGCTCAGAGTGTTCTCGCCTGGGTGCAGTCTTTGCTATTTTGTTTCTCTCCTATGTGTCCTGTCATCACTCTTCGTCATGTCCTTTTTGGCTTTAACTCTGGTGACCTTGTTTCTGTTCCGCGTGTTTTTGTCTACCTTCTCAATGTCTCTAAGTTTTGTATCTGGCTGTGTAGAAATGATTTCCGGTTTCGTGATATTCGTCCTAGCGCCGTGGCGGTGATTGCATCCATCAAGGCCCGCCTGAAGTCCTACCTACCAGTCTCCTTCAGGCGGTGCAAGTCTAATAGGCGTCGTCGCGTGTTTTATCGGCAGTGGTGTGCCCGTGGTGTCATTGCATCCGTGCATGGTGACTCCCTCCGATTTGCTTTTTAGCTGTTTTGGTTTTTCTTGTGCCTCCCCTTGGCTGGCTAGGGGCTATGATTATTGTTTTGGTTCTTTCTGGTGCCTCCCCTTGTCTGGTTAGGGGCTATAATTATTGTTTTGGTTTTTTCCAGTGCCACCCCTTGGCTGCCTAGGGGCTATTATTATCGTTTTGGTTTTGGTCTGGTATTATTCTTGTGAGTGCGTTCTTCCTTGGAGTGAGTGTGTAATTTTTAGGTGAGGTGGTGTTCGATTCCCCAGCGAGTTTGGCGTCTGGTGACCCTCGTTTCTGGTGGACCCCATCCCTAAGGGATTGCACGCCTGCCATGGGTTGGGCTTAGACATGTAGGTCGGCGGGCACTCCACCTCCCTTCATCGGGGGCCCGGCCGTCCACTTTAAACATAAAAAAAAACTGCACTGATGAGACCCACATGACGCGGGATTTTTCTTGTTGGCGAGGAGCTCATTTTTGGTCAGGACAATTGTAAGTATCCTGTCGTTTTGCCTTTTCTGCACTTGTGAGTACCTGCCGGGAGGGAAAGCTTTGCAGTTGTCTTTTTCTTTTTTCGCTGTTCGTCACCCATCCAATTTTTCGTTTTTTTGGTTGGGTCCGAACTTGGTGGGTCAGCCGTTTGGGGCTTTTTGGGCTTTGCCCTTTTTTTCTTTTTTTCTCCATGGCTCCGCCTTTGGAGAAGACAATTGACATTCGGTGTACTGGTTTCCCCGCTGGAACTTTACAATCTGAGGTGGTTAAGTACATCAATGACTATTTTGCAGTGGAATCGCAACACAAAGTAGTTTCCATTCAAGAATGTCCTGGCCGTATAGCCAGGGTCACTTTTACGGAGGGCGTGGCTAAATTGTTTTTTGAAGAACAGGGTTCAGTTGTCCTCAATGGGGTTAAGTGCTCAGTCATAGAGCCTCCCCCCCCCTCCCCCCCAGTTCACTAATATTGTGGTTTCTTGGTACCCTTATGAGTGGCCAAATGATGCAGTGGCTACCGCTCTGTCAGGTTATGGGGTAGTTAAAAGCGTTAGGCACCAGGTTTGGCCGGGCTTGCCCGATGTCTCCACTGGTTCTAGAATTGTATCGATGGTGCGAACTAAGGAAATTCCCCGGTTTGTGTCAATCAAGGGGGTTAGATGTAAAGTTTGGTACCGTGGCCAGCCCCTCCGCTGCGATATTTGTAGAGCGATTGGACACAAGTCTGCAGCATGCCCTGATAGAGGCAGGTGTTTAAGGTGTCACAAAGAAGGTCATTTCGCTCGGACTTGCCCCGACGCCTGGAACAAGGCCTCAGCTCCAACTGTCCCAAGTGTGGCAGCTCCTGGTGATGAGGCGGTACAGCCTTTGGACTCGGATGTTGTTGCTCCCCCTCCTCCAGCTGGTTCAGTTGATGAAGTTTCTGCCCTCTCCGCTTCGGATGTTAACGTTGCTGACCCCACCCCTCCCGAGCCTGTGGACACTGCGATGGAGTGTGGTGATGTCTTTCCTCCTGCCTCGCAGGGCCCACTTGATTCTCAAGGTTATTGAAATGAGGATGTTGTTGACCCAATTGTAGTTGTGTCTGGTCAAGGGGCTAGTGTTCCCTATAGTGATATAGACTCCTCGGAGTCTGGTGTTAAATTGTATGACGAGCACTTCAGTCAGTTGGATGAAGTTGCTAGTGTCACCTCGTCGGTTGTTCAGGGTATTTTGAGCAATGGTGATATCCTAAGTAGTACAAATAATGAAATAATTAATGATACAAGGAGCGAAATAATAAACAATACAAGTAGTGATATAATTAACGATATGGGGAAGTTATCTTAGTTAATGAAATTACAAATGAACCTAATGCAAATAGTGAAAATACTACCTTACCTAATGTAGATGAGCCTCAGGACTGGGGTTCCATTGTTGACTCTCAGGATGTGAATATGTCACCGGCCTCTGGCCAACGCAAAAGGCCCTCTACCTCCTCGACTCCTAGGCGCCGTCCAGCTAAGAGGACCCCGGGCACTCCTCAATTGCCTGTGGGCCCTTCGGCTGCTACTAGGGTTAATGCAAGTCGTGCGGCTAAGAAAAAGTCATGATGTTTCTTTCCTGCTTTGTGATGGCTCTTTCCATCCTTACGTTAAATTGTAATGGTATCCGGGACCAGTCTAAAAGGATTGGTCTCATGCAGTGGTTGCGATCTCTCCCTGTGAAGGTTGACGTTGTCTGCCTTCAAGAAACGCACTGTGTTACTCGGGCTTAATGTTCTTTGTGGTTTTCTTTGTCTGGTTTCTCTTCTGTGTTAGCTCTGGGTTCTGTCCATTCCTGTGGTTGCGTCGTGCTCTATCGTCCTTGTATCTCTCTTCTTAATTCTTGGTCTCCTAATGGTCGCTATTTGCAATGTGAATTCTCTTTTCATGAAAAGGTCTTTAGGGTGGTTTGTCTCTATGCCCCCAATTGCAACCCTGCACGGGATCAGTTCTTTGATGGCTTGCATTCGAAGATTGACCCTTCAACACCTACGGTCCTGGCTGGCGATTTTAACTCCTTCTTTGACCGGGCTCGAGACCGACGTGGTCCAGTTCCTGCCACTGTATCTAGGGATAATTCCTCCTCGCTTAGTCATCTTTTTGATGCGTGTTGCGTCACTGACATCTGGCGTTACCTCCACCCCTCTTCTCCGGGGTTCACCTGGACCAGGTGGGACGGGAGCTTGGCGTCGCGTATTGACATGTTTGGGATTCCTTTTGCATGGGTCCCATCGGTGTCCTCTGTTTCTGTGTATGTCTGTCCATTCTCGGATCATCGTGGCTTGTGTTTGTCTGTGTCTGTTCCTGACGTCGTCCCACCTGGCCCTGGCTTCTGGAAGCTCAACACCTCAATTTTGGAAAATCACAATTATTGTCAACTTGTCCGAGAGGAATGGTACGCCTGGCGTCTTGCTGTCCCTCACTTCCCCTCTCTCGCTAAATGGTGGGATAGGGGGAAAAGCCGGATTAAGGGGTTCACCATCCGATTTTGTGCCAGTAGGGCCAGTAAGACATCTGCATGTAGAGACGCCTTGGTGCGCCTTGTTCAACGTCTCCAGGAGAAAGTCGATTCGGGGGTTACTTCTTGTGTGGATCCCCTGCGGTCGGCTCTCTCTGAGCTTGCTCGCCTAGATTCTCATGTGGCGAAGGGGGCCCAGGTTCCGGCGCGGGTCAAATGGGTTGAGGAAGGTGAGACTTCCTCGCGTCCTTTTTTTCGTTTAGAGAAAAAACGTTCTGCCGACCGTCGCATCTCTGCGCTGAGAGAGCCTGATGGCTCAATTGTTTCTTCTTCTGCTGCTCTCTGTGCTTCTCTTGGTTCCTTCTATTCTGGTCTATATACTGCTTCGCCTACAGACTCTCATGTCCAATCTTCCCTTCTCGGTAATCTGTCCTCTTTTCTTCTTCAGGATCAGTCCAATAGTTGCGAGGGCCTACTCACACCATCTGAGGTCCTAGACGCTCTCAAGGGTATGGCACGCAACAAGACGCCAGGTCTAGATGGGCTCCCTATGGAGTTCTATCTCCGCTTTTGGGATGTGGTTGGTGCTGATCTTGTAGCTGTCCTTAATGAGTGTTTTTCTCCTGGCTCTCTTTCTCTCTCTCAGCGCAGAGGTGTTATTACTCTGTCATTCAAGAAGGGGGATCGTCTCGATCCCAAGAACTGGCGCCCCATATCTCTCTTAAATGTGGACTATAAGTTAGCGTCGCGGGCCATGGCCGGGCGTCTTCTCCGCGTGATACACCTTGTCGTTAACCGCGATCAGACGTGTGGGGTCCCTGGCCGCTTCATTGGTGAGAATGTCGCGTTAATGAGAGATGTTGTCAGCTACGCTGCGTCCTCTGGCACCCCCGTCGCAATCCTATCTCTTGACCAAGAAAAGGCGTTCGACCGGGTGGATTGGGGTTTTATGCGGTCCACTCTGGTCGCCATGGGTTTTGGTCCGTCCTTCGTCGCGTGGATTGACTTATTTTACACTCGTGTGCAAAGTGCTGTTAATGTTAATGGTTACTTGACTCCCTTCTTTAGTCTTTCTCGTGGTGTCTGGCAGGGGTGTCCATTATCTCCACTCTTGTATGTTCTTGTTTCGGAGGTCCTTGCTTGTAGCATTCGTGCAGACCCCCGAATTAAGGGTCTGTCTCTCCCAGGTTGTCCTCCGCTGTCTCCCATCTCTCAGTACGCAGATGACACATCTCTCATACTTACCTCGGATGAAGGCATCTCGGCTGCTCTTGACATATATAGGTGTTATGAACTGGCTTCTGGATCGAGGATTAACCTCTCCAAATCTAAGGGTCTCTGGTTGGGTGGATGGCGGGGTCGCACGGACCCCCCAGTTCCTTTTGACTGGTCTCCTGCCAAGCTCAAGGTGCTGGGGGTTTTCATTGGCCCCGGTAACCTTGAGGAAGACAACTGGCGCCCTCGCATCAATGCGGTGGACCATGTTCTCAAGTCTTGGCGTGCTCGTGTTCTGTCTTTTCGTGGCAAGGCCCTCGTTATTAACGCTCTTGCCCTCTCCCGGGTGTGGTATATGGCCTCTCTTATCCACATGCCGGCCTTGGTGGAGGTGGTGCTCTCTCGTCTGGTTTTTTCCTTCTTTGGTCTGGCAAACGGGAGCTTGTCTCTCGCTCTGCCGTTGTTCGATCCCCCCTTTTTGGGGGTTTCTTTGTGGTGGACGTTCAGTCTAAGGTGAGGGCCCTCCTGGGCCAATGGGTGAGGAGATTTGTCTCTTCTCCTTCCAGTTGGGTCACTCTCATGTCTTTTTGGTTTAATTCCTTGTTTGGTGTCTTTTAGTTTTGACCCTAGGGTCTTGCCACCCTTCTATCAAGCTCTGGTATTGGCGTGGCGTAAGCTCGATGGGGCTTTCGCCACGTCCAAAAACTCTCTGGTTTATGGTTCTTCGTGTCCTCTTGTCTGTTCTCCTGTCTTGACAATGTCTGCCAAGTCTTGTTACCTGTATCTTCTCTCTGAGAACATGGTCCAGCCTCATTGTGTTCTTAAGTTTATGTTCATCTACCCCAATCTCGACTGGCCTGCCACGTGGCACGCCTTATCTTTTTTTCATCTTGATCGCCGTATTATCGATCTGAATTGGAAGATTGCTCACGGCGTCCTGTACACCGCCCGGCGTCTTTCCTCGTTTGGTTTGTCTATTCCCCTCTCTTGTTTTTGTGGGCCCCGGGTCGAGTCGCTCGAGCGTATGTTCTTTTATTTTCCACTTGCCCAGAGTGTTCTCGTCTGGGTGCAGTCTTTGCTATTTTGTTTCTCTCCTATGTGTCCTATCATCACTCTTCGTGATGTCCTTTTTGGCTTTAACTCTGGTGACCTTGTTTCTGTTCCGCGTGTTTTTGTCTATCTTCTCAATGTCTCTAAGTTTTGTATCTGGCTGTGTAGAAATGATTTCCGGTTTCGTGACATTCGTCCTAGCGCCGTGGCGGTGATTGCATCCATCAAGGCCCGTCTGAAGTCCTACCTACCAGTCTCCTTCAGGGGTGCAAGTCTAACAGGCGTCGTCGCGTGTTTTATCGGCAGTGGTGTGCCCGTGGTGTCATTGCATCCGTGCATGGTGACTCCCTCCGGTTTGCTTTTTAGCTGTTTTGGTTTTTGTTGTGCCTCCCCTTGGCTGGCTAGGGGCTATGATTATTGTTTTGGTTCTTTCTGGTGCCTCCCCTTGTCTGGCAAGGGGCTATGATTATTGTTTTGCTTTTTTCCAGTGCCACCTCTTGGCTGGCTAGGGGCTATTATTATCGTTTTGGTCTGCTATTATTATTGTGAGTGCGTTCTTCTTTGGAGTGCGTGTGTAATTTTTATGTGAGGTGGGGTTCGATTCCCCAGCGAGTTTGGCGTCTGGTGACCCTCGTTTCTGGTGGACCCCATCCCTAAGGCATTGCACGCCTGCCATGGGTTGGGCTTAGACATGTAGGTCGGCGGGCACTGCACCTCCCTTCATCGGGGGCCCGGCCGTCCACCTTAAACATAAAAAAAACTGCATTGATGAGGCCCAGAAGGCCGAAACAGTACTGTCTGCAGTTATATATATATTTGTCCATAGTCATTTTCTGTTCCTTGAAGCTCACAGTTTACCTCGAGCTTCGCTCTCGAAAAACTGTTCGCATCTCGGAACAGGTAATGTCCGTACATATTTTCGCTTTAAATGGAGGTTAGTGTCTGTATATTCCACCGTTTTAGTTGAGTGTATTCGGTCACGTGAAGGATTTATCCGAACCGCCACGAGCGGAAATATTTGAATTGATAGGTAAAAGTCCATGTTTCCAGTCGCTTAGGTAAATAAAATTAATTCGTTCCTAGCGTAAATACTTTTCAGGTATAGTACGCATATTGTCTAAGATGCTTAAATGGTGCTTACTCTCGATTACACGACTAATATTTTTCTTCTGAAGCTGACCAGTGTCGTCCACCTCGCAGCTGTAGTTTGTATTTCTTTCTTCTTCAGTAATGTTTAGTCGGTATCTTACACTCGTACTGTTTTGCACAACATCTCCATTCTTTCTCCAAACGATGCGAGGAGCTGGTTCACCGTCAACCAGGCACCACAAAGACGAAGAATGGTTGAACAGGACAAACTGTGTCTGTGGTACCTCACTCAGGTTTGCAGGAACTAAAGATAAACTCATTGAGTTAAATATGAATTTTTCGTCTTGACTCGAGTTTGGAAAGAAGTGACAATCCTAAGTTCCTAGGAGAAACTGAACCTTAGACGTTCGAATACCGCACATCTATGCTTTAGCGTTGTTATCATTTCCCCTCAGTTATGCCAACAAAACATTTATTGAAATTGAACTTTCAAAATACCTACCTGTTTCATTTATTGCCTTTCCCTCGTAGCTTGAATCGTGCTGAAACCTGTATGTATGCTGGGATGAAAAACTTAACCACATGCTACGTCCACTGGATCGCCGGGTAAAACAAGGAGTATTTCTTCCACAGAATACACCCAGTAGATTGGCAGGCTGATTGTAGCCATCGCGAATCTCAAGATACTTTTCATCGGCGCAAGGTGCTCTAGGAAAAGAATAAGACTGAGAGATGGCAAACTCTATATCCACATATTTCCCTTCTTCCACTTGAATGAGCTGAGTTGTATCAAAGTATGGGATACGTTGCCGGGAGTATACTTCCCTGATTATTGGAACTATAACAAACAACATACTTATATGTGCACGATCCTTCGCAGCAAAGCACTATTTAAGCAATAGTGAAAATCAGACCTGAAAAAAGTTCAGACCTGTACGCGATTCGAACCACTGACCTCTGCGATACTAGTGCAGCGCTCTACCAATTGAGCTAACAAGCCAACTGGGAGGGGGCCATCAAATTAATTCGACATAAACCCGTAGATGATAAATCAAACAACAAATATATATGAAATACATATATATGAACTGCGGTTATGAAACGTATATGTGCACGATCCTTCGCAGTAAACCACTATTTAAGCAATAGTGAAAATCAGACCTGAAAAAAGTTCAGACCTGTACGGGATTCGAACCACTGACCTCTGCGATACTAGTGCAGCGCTCTACCAATTGAGCTAACAAGCCAACTGGGAGGAGGCCATCAAATTCATTCGACATGAATCGTTAGATGATAAATCAAACAACAAATATATATGAAATACATATTATTTAGGAGTACGTATTTAAACACATTACTTCTGAAGTCTCCTGTTCAGTCCACTTTTATTTCTGCTCGCCACTGACCATCATGTCTTTCGCTAACGAACAAACAGGTCGTCTCACAAATGTTTAGCACAAACAAGTAATACAATGCTTTAAACATCTGCAGGAAGAAAGTACCTATAAAAGGGGAAAAACTACGAGGATGGGATCACAGTGGCGACTCTTAGCGAAATAAATGCGTAGGAATTTGAACTATCGTCACCATACACTCCTATGGACTAACGTTTGCTGGAAAAAGTCCGGCGCGGGACCACGAACTTTAGTTTTAATTATCCGAAGGATACGCCTTGCGAGTATCGGATGCGTAAATTTTCTAAGTATGTTACTACTAGAACATAGAAGGAAAGTGAAAGACAGGTGCCTATTTAAAAAGCGAGAGCAGGCCTCGTGGACCTTTGCCATCCTGCCACCAGTTTCTTCTCCTAAACCGAAGTACATCAACTCACGCTTACTCAGATACTAAGTACCTATGCAAAACAAAACTATTTCATGTTTATTAGGGCTGAACATCAATTGGGACATTGTCCTGTTTCCTGTTCGAGTTGCTATTTTTATATTTATGATTTCATTATTCATTTTTTCTACCCAAATCGTTTAGTTATGTATCTACCCGTGTCACAGATTCAATAAATACAAGCTCCAACGTAGTCAAACCACATGGAGAAAACGTAACGCTTAATTCTTGATCAAAGATAACTTTAAGGAATACTAGCGACGAGCAAATTCTTCACGGTCACTTTTTCCAGCGAGTTCGTATCTCGGTTAGGTAACTACTGTGTCTGTAATGTGCTCGTGGGCTAACAAATACTAAAGAGTATAAATAATTTCCATAAGTCCAGCAAAGAACAACTCCACTCCATACTGTTTTCCGAATATCCTCGGGTATCCTGATAACTTGGAGAAAAAAACACTCATAGTCGCGAGAGAGGTATATGTGGCTTAGAAATTCGATAGAGAACGGCGAGTTTTCCACTGGTTAGTGATTTATCAGTTCTGGTTTATTTTCTTTTGAAGTGATACATACTTCACATTTTCTTACAACGTCTTCAAACTAACGCCAAAGAAATTGAGGTTATCGGATAGTTTTCTCATTGTTTCTTTCTTAGACTGAAAATTCACCCGCAAAGTGACACAGTTGTTTACCTTACGGAAACCAAACTTTCCGCAAAAATACGTCATTAATTTTTTTATTGTCCCTCGGCGAACGCAAGTAAATTGATAGAAGATATTCTCTCGGGTAAAAAAAGCAATCGATGCGAGAATAAAAAAAGTTATATGCTTCATGCTGGTGAATAATGCATTAAACATCATAATCCAATAGGAACAATTAACTTACTGAAAACAACAGTGAAAATCTATGTGCCATTGATAGACATCTTCCTCAACAAAAGGAAATAAATGAATGTAAATTACATGTATCCTGAGACCTACACAGAGCTATAGTCATGAGCAATGCTGAAAATGTGCCTGTAGCGTTATGCCAGTATATGTTTAAGAAAAAAATCAAAAACTCGTAAGGTAGTCGAAGTGAGATTGTTTAACGACTTTAACAGTGTACTGATTTCTTTGCATTTGACTGTTATCTGAAAATGACTTGTCAGTCTTGCAGCTGTTAATCTATTCTACGAAGTAGTAAATTATTTGTTCAAATACGTTAAAAAACTGACTGTATATTGTTTTCTGTGACAAAAAGAATATTTTTAGTCAAAAACAATTGGAAAAGAAAGTATGGAATTTTTCAGCGTAGTTTGCTCCTATAATCCTACATAGCTCTTTTCTCCTTTCCTCTTTATTTTTGTTTTGTTTTTCCTGAATAATAATATTGAATAATTTGAAATTTTGGAAATATCAGTACCTAAAATTTTCAAGTTTAGTTGATCAACTATCCTGTACGGACATGTGCTCTAGTATCAAACTTGATCCTGACGTTTTTCAGCTACTTCAGCTCAAATATAAGTGGAATATTTTGAGCCTGACATAAATATAGGGAGAACCGGTGTCAAGAGTATTTTTTATTCAATCTTTTTCCGCTATTTCGTATTTTTTTCTTCTCGAGGGTGCGTAAGTTTGTTTCTCGTAACAATCCATGTCACTTGATGCCCGTTTAGCTGAGTTCACTCGAGCTCATTTACTATTAAAATATTTCTACTGGATGTTTAAAGTAATAAAGTTCATTTCTGGTTCCTGTCGTGCGAATAACGTTATTGCCTCGGTTAAACCTTATAAATGCACTAAATGAACCAACCAAGCACTTGTAACAACAAAGTAGCCTACCTGAAGGGAGAATATCTCACAACTTGAGTTATCCCACTGCATGTGCTATTCGACTCGCTTATACCATCGAACGGAAAATTTTCCTTCGAATCACTTGAGGAGAAATAATAATTTTGATAGATGTTCCAAGCTGTCGCTTTGATGTGATAAAAGAGAAGAAGCTTCCCGTTATTTTAATATTATTTTTCATTCATGTGAAGGTAGAAATTCAAGTTTGACGAAAATTTATTTTCAAGAAAAAGATCGTGGTCTTTTCCTGGAATTAACCTTGAGGGACGTTGTGGAAGATTACTGGTGAAAATTGAAAAAGTCAAATGCTTCTTTTAGGATCCCACAAAACCTTTTTAGTCTCAAGATGGTGATTAGTAGTTGCTAATATGCATAAAGGTCTCGTTTTTCTGTATTTTTGCTCTTTTGATCGTAAATTGTTTGAATAGAAATTGAGGAGACCAAAAAGGTCGGAGAATTTGTTTTAAATTTGAGCTTCAGACGAGAAAATAGAAAAAGCTCAGCTCTTCCAAATGGTAAACCAAGTTAGATGCTCAAAAAGTAAAGGAAATAACTATCAACAAGAAACTTGAGGCAGCCTCAAGACCTTGTACACATAACAACGAATAAAGACCGAAAATTAGGCCCTTGTTATACCCATGCTCGAAATTGCAGTATTATCCGTCAAAGGTGACTGTTTCTGCCGTGGAGAAGGGAAAGATTTTATGTGGACGAAAAGCTCGTGTTGTGTTGAGTTTCCGATAGGCCGTTTAAAAATTTATCAGGCCAAATCTACAAGAAGCCTTACAGCTACTAGTAACTTGAAATTGTCGAGTCCATCTATCATCTTGATAGGATACCTGCTTTATTCAATACTCTGATGTTGTTTTTGAGCTGTTTCTAATCAAATGTGAGTAGAAATTTTGGGCCTGATGAACAAATTGGGAAGAACCCACATCAAACGTATTTTTCATTGATTATTTTCAATACATTTTCCACTTTTCGTTGGTGCCGGAGTTTGTTTCTTGTAATAGTCCCTATTTACCTGTTTACTCGCTATCCTGTCAAAACTTAAAATTTTTAAACTACATTTTTCAATAAGTAAAATTCATTTCTGGTTCCTGTGGTAATAATTTTACTTTCCTCAGTAAAACATGATAAATGCATCAAACAAAACAACAGAGTACGTGTAACAACAAAGTAGCCTACCGGTCGTATTTACCATCGAACGGAAAATTTTGATAGTCAGATCACTCAGATCGCACAATAATTCTGAGAGCTGTTTCAAGCTGTCCCTTTATATGACACAGCAAGGAGCATCCAGCAACTTATTTATTCATGTTAAACTGAAATTAAGGTCTCATGTAGACGTATTGGAGTCATTTTTGAATAAAGATCATTCTCTTTTTGGCGAGATCTGCACATGGGAACATCGTTAAATTTTACAGTCAAAGACAAAGGTAACCCAATGTCCTTTCTAAGTTTCAATAAAAAGCTGAAGACTTTAGTTGTAAGATTGCGGCTATGAGTTCAGTGACATTGCTTGCTTGCTGGCTAAATTATGGGTTGCTTCTTGTTGAGGTCTCTGTCTCTGTCCCTATTTTTTGGTGTAGTGTGGAGGGGACACATTTTATCCGATTTTCGATGCGGAAGGAAACTTGGCAGCATTTTCTGAGTCAAAACGCTATTTTTAAAATTTATGTGGCGTATTAAGATAGTTTTCTCAAATAACACAAAGGAGAGAAGCAGATGGTAACTGGCTTCTACGATTATATTTGGTAAAAGGAAAGCGCGATTAGCAAAACACCGCATGTCAAAACTTGAGTAAAGTAAGTACAAGATTAATTTTTAGTTTTCGGCGTGACATTTAAGAAAAATGCGTCGCTCTTAACATGAATGCTAAAAATGTTTTTCAGTCATTTTTGGATGGGATATCCGGTGTTTACAGCTGTTAATGATCTTAGAAAGACCAAAAAGTATTAAATTCTTAATCTTTATTTTCAACTTGAGCGTGGTGTCGCAGGTTATACCGATTTCATCGCATAGATATCGGTATGCTTGTGCTTACGAGTCTCTTCTGGAATAAGACTGCATGGAATATCTCTAGTTCAAATGCCGTGCAAAAACCAATGAAGTTGTACTGAAACTCACCTTACTAGGTTTAGAGGGAAAAAAAGGTAGAAAATGAATAAACAGAGCCTTTAAATTCAATCTCTTTGATAATCAACTGCAATATCCATATATAAAAAACAAATAAAATAAATTAAAGAAACATTAAGTACAAAAACAAAATTTGCCTTCTTAACGGTAAGGAATCAGCGCTTCCTCATGAAAGCTATAGTGTAAAAGCAATTATTAAAAACTAGATCATTGGATAATGCAATTCAAGACTTTTTATTGGCTTAGCCATTATGGTCTATCAGCCAATATACCATAATCTACAAATATGGCAAGCGTACGTTTCAGCTTAAGATTAAAAGGGAGCTAAAAATTTAATAAAATTTAATAATTTAATTGAACGTTTTTAATAAAACAATTATTCCACTCGCGCTTGTTGGATATGAGATGATAGAGGGAAAAAAGGGAAAAATAGGGAAAAAAGGGAAAAATATCCAACAAGCGCGAGTGGAATAATTGTTAATTATTTGAACAAACTAACTTGGCTACCACTACATCACGCAGTGCGCCATATTGATATCTTTAAAACAACACATTTTACTTCGAATCACTCAGAGAGAATATTAAAAGAGTTTTGACAGATATTCCAAGCTGTCGCTATCACAAGACAAAGGGAGAAGCTTCCCGTTATTTCACTATTATTTTTTCATGTGAAGTTAGACATTTAAGTTTGACAAGAAGCTATTTCCAAAAAAAAAAAGATCATGTTCTTTTCCTGGAGTTAATATTGAGGGAAATTGTGAAAGATTACCTGGTGGAAATTGATGAAGCCAACTGCCTCTGTTAGGATCCTACAAAACATTCTATTCTCAAGATGGTGATTATCAGTACGCTGCTAGTATGCATAAGAGATATGGTTTTCTGCATTTTGTTTCTTTTTTTAAACTTAATTTGAATAGAAATTGAAATAAAAAATTCCTAAAAAGAGAGAATTTCCATCCCCACTTAGGAAAATTCAGCTGCCAAAAGTTGCCTCTTCGCTCTATACCTTTTGTTGTGTTTATCACTCCGTAATAAGAATAGAAAAATAAAATCATTGAAAGTCAAGATAGGTATAAAAATAGTCATGTTAATACAAAATATTTCTTAGTGTTCATTTGGAAACCGTTCTTATTCTTAGTACTTGAGGTGCAGTCATTTTGAATTGGAAAATGTAATCATTAATCTTATGACAGTGTGCCACGTGAACTGGGTTATGTTCTATATCTATTGGTCTTTATTAGATTTAGCGAACTGTTCAAACTTGTCGTGGAGCCGCCAAAGGGTATTTTAAGGCCAATAACTCTAACTAGCAACCTCTTTTGGTCATAACTCCTCTCTTGGTAACGGAAGCCATTATTTAAGTGCTCACGAAAGAATTAAATCGTTAGTTTCTCAATGTTACTTGAAAGGCGCTGTAGGTGGCGTCGAAATATATGATGTCTCTCGCCATACAACTTGAAGTAAACAGAATTAGTTTCACTCTAGTTGCCCTAATTCTTCATTTCTAGATATTAAAGCAAGAATTTCTTACCTTTAGGTCGATAAATAAAAAGTGTTAAGTAAATATCGGACCAGATAGGACAGGCAGATTCACCGACTTGGCTCAAAGTTTTCATATAAACTTGGTTAGGGGTACTCATCACGAAATGAATATTTTAAGATTGAAATTTATTTTACTTGGGAAATTACGGCTCACGGTCTCTTGGAGCCCCTCTGGGACATGGAAATGAGGGTGACCAAGAGCAACTTTTCAATTTCTCGGTTTTCTTTCGCATTGCTTACCTACTTTTGTATCTGTTTTTATTATAAACAAAATCTGCAACTCTTCCTCTCTGTTTTGAAAAAGGAAATTTTGTAGTAAAACATATAAGGAGGGGTTGAAACACGCCATTCAATTTACTCAGTTTTAGGTGCTGTAGGGTCCCTGAAAAATACCATGAGTTCAGAAGCTTGTAGCACCGTTGGTTTGTCGAGTTAGAACAACTTGTTAGTTTTCTACAACAATATCTGTAATAGGTTTTTGCAGCAGAGAAATCAGAGCTGGGAGATTTCAATGCACTCCTACACCACCTAGTAGAATATGATAAGGTTCGTGGACGTTTTAGTCGCAGCCTCTTTAGAAGCAGTCCGGTCCAAGTTGGTATAAGTCCACAATAAGGGGTGACATTGTTTTGAGAAATTAGATGCTGATCATTTCTAGGGGTCAATAAAGATAGTTATTTAGAATAAACCGCGATTTTTTTATGGTTTATTTATTTAGTCAGTCTAGCGAATCACGAGTAAGATATTAATAGATATTATTAATATCTTACCAAAATGGCTTAGCCATTATGGTATATGAGCCAATATACCATAATCTAATATCTGTACATTGTAAGATCCGGTTTCTTGTTACAAAATAAAGTAGAGAAGATTTCTCTAATATCTTGGGGGCGTTTTTCTTTTTTAAATAAGACAATTATTCCACTCGTGCTTGTTGGATATGAGATGATTATAGCCAACTGGGCGCTACGCGCCTCGTTGGCTATCTATCATCTCATATCCAACGCGCGCTCGTGGAATAATTGTTAAATATATGACTCAAGGCTTAGCTGTGTTTAACATGACAACCATCTAATGAACATATCACAAGTTACTATTGTGATGAATAAATCATAAGTAATATATCAAAAGTAACTTCAGATTGGATAAATATAATTCATGGCTTTAATCATTGTAATACAACACAGCCATCTACTAAACATATTAGCTGTTGCCATTGTGATGACAGAATTATGAGTAAGATGAGTAGGTAGCTTCAGATTGAATACACAAGATTAATGGCTTAGCAGCGTAGCACAACGCAACCATCTACAAAATTATAAGATGTTACCATTGTAATGAAAAATGAAAAACTGACGAGTAATATATCAATAGTAACTTGAAATCGACGGTAACCTCATGGCTTAGCATTGCTATACAACACAGCCTGCTACTGAATGCTTACAGTAGGTAAGATATCGATGATAACTTCAAATTGAATAAATGCCAATTATGGCCAAGCATTGCTATACAACAGCTATCTACGGAATATATCACAAGACTCTAAGATTGAATTAGAGAAATCATAAGTAAGATGGCAATAATGATGGCAACTGATTTCAACTGAATAATTATGATTCCTGGCTTAGCATTGTAATACAACACAGCCATTTATAAAGTATCTCAGATGTTTAGGTTGAATTGAAGAAATAAGTATAAGGTATTGATATCAGCGTTAGAGCGAATAAATACGATTCATGGCTTAGTAATGTAACACAAAACAGCCGTCAACTAATTATATGAACTTTTTAGATTATATTAAACAGCTTGAGTGAGAAACCGATGATAACTTCAAATTATAATCAAGTAGATACAATCTATGGTTTCGCCTTGTTATACAAAAGGTCTCTCAACTGAATATGTGAAATATTTAGGTTGTAATGAGCAAATCATAAGCAAGGTATTGATATCAGCGTTAGATTGAATAAATATGATTCATAGCTAACGACTGCCAAACAAAACAACTATCCACTTAATTATAAAATCATTTTTAACAAATGACAAGTAAATAAGGAGTGACAAATAATCTGGCAGCCTATAGTTCGCATGCTGTTCCGATCACACCCAATATATCAAACACCTCCATACACTGCTACTTTTTCTGCATGTAACACTAACTTAACTGAAATTAAAATTACATCTGAAAGAAGTATATAGAGGACTAATCAAAGATTAACTATAAAGAAAAAATCCTTACAGATTTATGTTACGGATAAGCGTGTCCGCCTCGAGTCGGCAACTTTATACGACCCTCCAAAAATGGTCAGGAAACATTTTATATTTTAAAGTACACTCTCGCTACTGAAGTATGATCTGAATTAATACTACTGTAAAGGACCGAGATGGGTCTCTATAATAATTAACTTATAACAGTTCAAGGCTTATCAACGGCTGAAGGAACGTAACATACTTTTGATCTCTAATAGTACATGTACAAAGTGCCACATTTACTGCCAAACCTCAAGCTAAACAAGACATTGGCGCGTAAACAAGTATCCCTAGCGTCTAATAATTTAAAATGACTCATTTTATTACATTTAGCTTATCGAATTTTTAACTGGTATGTATAGTAGGATCCGGGCACTTATATTTTCACATAAATCAACAAGCTTATATTTTGACACTATTTAAGAAAACTACTGTTTCGGTATTTCAGAGTCACTATATGCGTCTTAATAGAACCAAACACCTACTTAATCGGTTTTAAGGCTAATTTCTTATAAATAAAATGGATTCATCTGAGAATACGATGTTGTTGATTACACTCTCGTTTCTTTTATGCCGTCGAGCGCTTCGTAAAACTGATCAAAATCGCTGTTATCGTGAAACGGGGCCAGCGGTGCTCTTGGAGACTCTCGCCCGGAGGCTGCTGGCAAATTTTCATCTGTTAGGTTTTTATCTGTTACATAGTAACATGACCCAAGGATAAAAGAAGTCATTCGGCAACTTTCCCTGTAATAAATACTTACTCTCTTCTCAGACTTATTCATAGCGAGAATGTTATACAAAGTGGGGTACCGTAGTGTAAAAGCTCTTTAACTGTTCGAATAAACCACTTAACGTAGTTTAGCAAGGAAAACAAGGTGACGAAATTTGAGAAACTAACAATTTGTGCAAGGTATGATGATGAGAGGTTGTTTACCATTAGTCCTCTAAATTGGTGAAAAGATCTCAATATATCAAAGTTCTTATTTTTCAGAAGAAGCAGAGGGTTATTAAACATACCCTTATTCACGATAAACTGTTCGTCTTTTCCAGCTTAATGGCTTGTCAGGCTCGTCTTCGACGTCATCTTCGTGCTGTTCTTCAGATTCTTCTTCTTGCTTTTCAGGTTCGTCTTTCTTCTCTGATGGATCCTCGTGTTTATCCTGTGCTTTTTCAACCTCTTCAGTCTCATCTCTCTCCTCAGGCTCTTCATGATTGGTGTGCTCTACGATTTTCTCATGCTCACTTTGATCTTTGGACTCGTCATTACTGTCATCGCTATCATCACTCTCTGGGTCTTGCTGGATTTCAACTATAAAGCAAAAAGTTCAAAGATAAAAAGTGCACTGTGCCACGGGTGTTACCTCCTGTAGTACCAGCCACAGCATACCAGTTCCAATCAAAGGGTACGTTATGACACTTGAGTGTTCTTTGATAAACATGAACTCTGACAAATGGGCGAGTCTTTATTGAAACAGTGAAAGAAAAAAAACACTGTTGCAACGCAGTTTCTCCACTAAACATTCGCGGCATTTACTAATTCCAAACCACATGAAATGTTTGCCCAGTTTAATAAATTTAAACGTTAAACATTAGTTGGATATCGAAATCCTCTTCTGGCTAAAGCAGATAACCAAAGTAAATCACAAAAGTAGCAACCGCAAGTCTTCTTTAAATAAAATGGCTGTTTTAATAATAACAAACACTTTGTCAACTACAAATGACAGCGTGGCATCTTAAAGCGATGACCACGCGCATGCGCAAACCGAATCACCGGAACCGTCGAATGAACTGGATATTACAAAAACCAAGCCTTCAATGTTAATCAAGAATTTTATTTTATTTTCAAAATCTGTAAAAGTCCCCCAGCTGCAGTTTCTCCCCGAATTTGTGCATCACAGATGAACTTTCAACCTTGCATTATCGTTGTTTTTGACGCAGGGTAAGCGTTACACTGTAATTTCTCTCAGTTTAATGAAGAGCTGTTTGATATTTTATAGTTCTCAAAACTTTTTTGAACGTGATTGATTTTCCAAACTAACGGATATGAAAAACTTGTATCAAGGCGTTTTCATTTATTATATAACCTTAGACTATGCATTATTGTTATTGTTGATGGTGGGAAGGCATCAAACTTTTAGTTTCTGTCGGCAAAACGAAGAAATACTTCATTTCATGTGTAAGTCAGGCGTATGTGCACATGTATTCAAGGAAGATGCGATGGTGCTCAAACCACCGAATTGGCTCAAAGGTGGCACAAAGTTATCAAAATTATCAGGACTTTGGGAAAAATGACAGAATTCCCTGGGATGTCTGGGGTCCTACTGAGAAAACTTTTGCTGGCGTAATTGAACTGATTGCGACTTCAATTCCTAAAATGTTTCATTTCAGAGGCGTAGGAGAAAGAAATCCTTCAAACTCAGAATTAAAAACAAACTTCACTTAAGTGTACTCGACGATGAAGACTCTTTCATTGAGGTTCGCAAAATCATCTCTAAGCTAAATTAAAATGTCAGTAGTAGTAGTAGTGAGGGGAAGGGAAGAGAGAGAAACAAACAAACAAGCAAAATATTATCTATTCAATCACATTCTTTTCCTTCTTTTGTTTTTATTTTATTAATATTAATAGTAATAAGCTAATGATGGACTGTAGCTATTGATGGACTGGCCCGCCTAGACTAGCATAGCTATATGCGGGCCGGTCCGACTTTAAATGTATGTTTTTATGTAATAATAATAAATGATGATGATGAATTTAAAAGTGATTCACAATCTGATGAACCATGCTTCCTCCCAGAAGGATGCCGCTGAACTGAATATAAAGCTTTGTTTAGGTACAGTATGGTTTATTTTACATAGTTTCCTGTTAACTTTCATAAATGAACCTCCCCTGGAAGAAACTTATCTCAGTGATGTTAAACAAAAGTGCCGCATGATTTTTCTTTTAATCAGCTTTCCACTGGCATGTTTAAGATGAATTAGTTGCCTCTGTCTTCTTCGTATTAAAAAAGGCCTAGCTTTTCCCAAAAGTTTATCAATAGGAGGTATTTTGTTTTCAAGAGGATGCTCCAATTGTCTTTTTATTTTTTTTTCCATTTGGAGCGAGTATGTTAATCTTCAACTCTGGTTTTTCTGAGGCATACAAGAGGAGGAGAGAACTCAGGAAAAAAAGATAAAATGAGGATACAATGAGATTTGGCCCTCAAAAGAATGCTGAGCATTACCCTGATGACAATATCCCACATCTTACTATGACTATTTTAAATGCAATTGCTATCCATTTCTCATATCGTTTTAGATCTTTAATAATTGAATTAGTTTTACAAGCTTCACGAATCCTCATAAAGGAGCACTAACGATTTTCTCCCCGGTGGTAATTCAGGGCACATTTAGTATATGAATGACAGTTTTAAGGTTTAGTATTGTGACGCCTTGCCCCTATACGTTTGCATAAGCTTCTACAAAACTTATTGTTAATCGTTACTTTACAACAAATAAGAAGAAACGAATTAATATGAACCATCACATCCAGCTTATAATGGTATGTAGTTAAGTAACTGAATATGATTAATGGCTTATGAATAAGCCATATTAGTGTCCTTATGAATAAGGGCGCGCATAAATAGATTTGAATACCTACATTTGGAGTAAATGATAGCGTAAACAAATATTAACTTTTTTAAGGAACCTAAGCCTCACCTTCATCAGTAGATTGGTCTTGATCCCCTTGAAAATCTGTCGGTAACTCTTCATATTCAGAATTTGCTGCAACATCTTTATGGGACTGTTTATGATCTTTAGTCTCTGTCTCCTTTGGGTGTGGTGTTATTTTGTCGGTAGAGTCGGTAGGCTCAGTTTCAGGCTGTTCTGGCTTGGCAGGCTTTCTGTGTTTTGTGTTCAGCTTCCATTTACATGTATCTTGGGGCTCAGTATGTTCTAGACATGGGTGATCATGTTTATGGACCTCCTCTTGGTCTTTTTCAAGTTCCTCCTCGGCTTTTTTGTATGGTCATGAGTGGAACATGCAAATTTAAGAGATTAGTAAATGCCAGTCGTGAGATCAGTTTGTAGACAAAGCGAATTACACAACATGATCACAAAGATAAAACTTGTAAATTTGTACTGTTGTTCCTCCATATTGAAATGTGTCCACTTAGTTGAATTTTTTTTGCTTGCTTGTAAATGAGATTTGAGAAACAAATAAGACCACCCTCAGGCTCAAATACCATTATGATCATTTGGGAGTTGTTCAGCGGGATCTTCATTTTCAGCATTCTCCAATTTCGGATTTGTTGGCTCCTTTCGTGTCTCCTTATTTTCCTTATGATCTTTATTTTGCTTCTTACTTTGTTCATGGGCGACACGATGTTCTAAAGATTCGTTCCTGCGATCTATAAAGCATGTTTGGTGATTTAGAATTAAAGAGAATAGTGCAGATTATATTTTTTTTATAAAAATGAAATGGTCAATTGGGCTCTGATAGAATCTGATTCAATCGGTTTCATGTCTCTTCTTGGTTTTCTCCGATAAAATTTTCTAACGATTTTGTAAAATCGTCTAAGACGTGATCGGTAAAATGGCCAACAGTATTAGTGTAACATACACTACATTTGTAAATGCATATTACCTTCCCCACTTCTTAGAAACACCCATGCATGGAGAAAGACAATGCTGATGCTTACTGAGGTCAATGTTTGGGGTATAGATCCAATAGAGCATTGAATGAACAAACCAAAGGATCCTTAAGCAAACAAAGTAAAACCAATATATCTTTCTTTTGTTGGTTCACATACCCTCTTCCCCTCCAGCAGCTCCGAAAGTCCTCATCTCCAAAGCCTGACCGTGACCCGGATCTCTCACATCTTGAATAGAAAAGTAAGATAGAACTGAGTTGCCATCTTAGTTGGTGAGTGTTAGCTAAAGCAAAACATCAGCGGAGGCCTATACCTTCTCCGGTTTGCGTTCGACTACACTTTGCCATGAAATAGTTGCACAGCTGTTGCCATTTTGCTTTGAGAACATCTCGAACCTATATTTGGGACAGAAAAGTTTTCTTACCCTGAATTAAAGATTTAAATTAATGATAATATCCAAAAGCCGTGGAAGATCATGCGAGATAACTTTTTATCACTAAGTTTTATTGTGACAGAATGTGTTCAGTTTGGTTTTTTTTCCTAGCTGAACTCTATCCCTCCGCGATATGATGTTTGACTTCTTATTACTTGAAATCTACAAAATATTTTCTTAAAACGCTTACTCAAGGATGTTGATCTAGTAACTAGGGTAATCATTGGTGAAATCCTACCTAATACCAAAACACTATATGTAATGTAATATCCTAACAATGTAAGTAATGTGAAATCCGTGATACATCTAATGAATTCTTGAATGCATATTTTGTTTAGAACCTTATAAGGTTATAAGGTGTAAATCTTTAATTCTCCTTACTCTTCCCTTGTTGGTTTCGTCAATTGCTCAAGAGTTGATAAGTGTAGACTGCCATATTTTCATTTATATCTCGGTGATATGTTCGAGTGGTACATAACGTGTGCCAAGTGAGATGAAGTAGCAGATCTTTCACGTTTATGATAATTTTGCAAAAACTAACAAATTTTAAAGAGATAATTACCTGTGTGGTGGACAAGGTGTATAGGATTGGATTGATGGCGGAGTTGAATGGGAGAACAAACACTGCGATCCACACGGCAAGATCTCCTGGTGTCCTGAACGACTTTTCCACAAGGGACCTGAGTCCAATAACAATGACTGGCATCCAGCAGATACAGTCAGTCAGGATGATGAAAAACACCCGTTTGGCAAGAGCTGTCTCTCGCTGGGTATTGGCTGACATCGCCTGGACCCACAATCTGTTTCCAACTATAACAAGATAAGCCACAACGACAAAGGCTACAAAAGCCAAATTCAAACCAACAAATACAGCCACAGAATATTCCCAACCGGGTGCCTTATAGTCTGAGAGCTGAAGTGGAATACATACAACAGATCTGCCATAGTAATGATGACCTTCATTAGGGGCTTTAAAATACTGGATGCCAAATGTGGGAAGGAAAGCAAATATGAAACCGACAATCCAGATGATAAAGCACAAACCATGAGCGGCTTTGTTGGTTAGTCCATCGATATTGAAAGGGAACACAATATTTTTAAGTCTGTCAGCAGAGATAAGAGAAATAAGCATCAAAGATACCTCGCTTGATAACACTGCGATTGCGCCAGTTATCTGGCATAACAGACTCGAACGCCAGCTATAGTCATGCAAGTAGTATTGTCCTGCCCATATCGCATCCATCACACCTATGGTGATCAGGTAAATACCCATTAATCCATCGGATACCGCCAAGTGCATCAACATTATTGGCTGTGCAATATTTCTCTCCCTGTAGTACATTCGCCATGTGATGACAAACACAGCTCCAATCAGAGAAATGATACCAATAACCCAAATACACTTCCTTGGGGCTCGATCTCTGAACATAGTCTCGCAACTGGCAAAGCTGTCGACATAGGCAAAATCGCAGTCCGCGTCCTCTTTTGTCAGGTGACAACACATCAGGTTGGTGTCTACAATCCTAGGGTTCATAGAAAGAGTTTAAATTCATGAATCCCAAAGGAGAACATGTGCTGAAGAAATTACAGGTACTCAAATTGATTAAAATATTTTAGGTATAATTCCGATGTGCTCTAAGAATGAATTCTCATAACTTAAGAGTCTCACCATTGGGGGATTGGGAAAATGGGAACCATCAATGGGTCTTCATATATGTCAATGACGGGGATGGCGAGGTTGTAAGTACTACATAGATCGGTAGAGACGAATTAAGATTCTAATAAATCACCTCAGCTAGGCACTGAGAGTGTACTTTAATTGACTTACGCTGATATTAACTGCTTCATGTTAGAGAAGAAGCCTTCTGGTAGTTCCCGCATCTCGTTGTAATGAAAGTACCTGCGAGTTAGAAGAAAGCAATTAAGCTAAACCAGCAATGCTTCCTCGTGTTATACTGACAATGATCTCTTCAACCTGCTGTATCAGTTACTGAGAGGTCGCTTCCTACTTCCTCTGCTCTTTTTCGCACAATCTCCAATGATTATCAGATACCGAAACGTTATAAACCTTAGCAAAAGGAAACTGAAAGATGAGAACTCATTTATTGGGAAAAGTGAGCAATAAACGCATCTGTTTTTTACCGAGTAATGCCATTTTTCCAGATTCGTGACAAGTTATTTGTCGACTAATCACGCAGGCGTGGGCGTATTTACTTTGCCAACATACTTCGAATTCGCAACCAATCTAAGTTTTTCCTGGATCCAGTTATAGAATTCCGTACGGTCGTATACGCCCTGAAGAAACTCAGCTGGTTCATACTCACAAGAATCGAATGTTTGGTGAGACATCTTTGAATTGTTCATTAGTTACTTCAGTGATTTTGTTGAGATGAAACCTCCTGAATAAGGATAAACCAATAAAAATTGTACACGTCATACGAGTGTTGTATCATCCTTCGAAAACTGTTTACTTCAACTTAATTTGGCTCATTTTGTTTCGACTTCGTTCAACAGCATCAGTTAACTCTGATTGGTTTACCTGACCTCATGATTACTATAAGGGCTGAGAGACTTTTTATGTATTTAGGCTTTGTATGCCGTGGCACTACACGGCATACCCTTTGTTTGAATCTTGAAGGAACCTGAAGTTGGGCTTCCCATAAAGTTCTTGCAATTTTAAAATTTCTTCCTGTCATAGGATCTTCAGTCATGTTTGTGTCCACGTACTGAATAGAATGGTTCTTGCACCTGTACTAGGCTTATTTTACCCTAAATCCATGGTATTGTTTCGAATAGCACTCTGTTGTATGTACGTTCACTGTCGCATAGTAATAATTAATATGGTCGGAAGGATAACTTAGGCTAAGATGATAATTCTTTTCATGTCTACTAGTGTGCGTGACCATTCCGGACAAGTCAGAAAATTTTATTCGCTATGATATCTGTGGTTTTTGCAAGCTTCCCGAGCATATACATGTAGATGCAGAGTAGGTAGAGTCTATTTAAGGGTAGCGTGGTATTTAAATACCATTTGATTGCATCGATTAATAGTTTCATGATATCTGAGGTTTCTATGCAGTTTTCCCTTAAGATAGCAGTATTTGAGGTCTCGTTTGTTGTCCTTCAGTCTATTATGAAAAGCAATTCGTTCTACCTTTACTAATAATTTCTTACACATACATACATACATACATACATGGGTTAATTGACCACTTCCCATAGGAGCTTATCAGGGCCAACACCCACCCATCCCACCCAGGGGAGGACCTCTACCACACAGTAATCTCATGCGTGGGAAATTAACGTCTTCTACACTTAACCCTGCAGGATACGGGGTCTACGGTTTATTCGTCCTTATCCGAGAAGACTAGAATATTACTCCATTATTTGATTATAGAAAGGTAGCAAATTCTCCTCACTTATTTTAAGACCATGAGTATTGGTAATTAACTAATTGAGGTAACCGAGAGGCGGTTATGAGAGTCTCACAGCTATTGGAAGTATTAGTTTCGTTTATCAAAGAGGTTTAATTTGATAAAAAGATACTTACATAGACATAATCTGTTTCGCATCCTTAAAAACTCCACGTGGCAGATATTTGATATCGTTGTCATAAACAGCCCTTGAAAACAAAAAAGGGGGAATTTCATCTTCCAAACAACATAGAAGCAATCTAATCATAAATGGATTTTCATTACAAATACCATTCATATTACTTTTATGGCGTTCTTTCAGGGTAATAAGAGGCAAAAAACGAGGTTGTCGACTATTCAAGCGTTTCCACGATACATGAAAAACTTAGCTTTTACCATCCGTTGCTCTTCCCTTTAAGTATGCGTGAGGTTCATTTTAATTGAAAATTTCTCTCCTTAAAAGTTAGATATGTACTGAGAATATCGAGCAAAGAGGATCTATTAAGAGGCATTGCTTTTCGTTTTGGTTTTCTTAAACCATCGGCTTTTTCAGAGGTCCTGAAAACTTAGAATTAATTTTTAAAAGAAGAAAAATCGATGTTTTCACTTACAGGTCTCTTAGTTTGGATAGACCTTGGAACTGATCAGGCAACAAGGCCACGAGGCTGTTGTTGTCCATGTATCTACACAGTAAATGAAATGCAGTGTATGATGTTCCAAACCATAATGCAACATGGACTTTTACTCCCAACTAGTGACGATTTATATATTCTTTGATTCTTACAATAAACAGCCTTCCTCGTCTCAATCGCATCATAAGAATTCAGAAGGATCTTTTACTTAAAACGAAACGAAGAGGGCCACTTAACAATAGATTGACGTGCTTTCCTCCATTTTGGTATAATTTGTATTTCCTGGAATCACTGGTAGGAGTGTAAGATGAAGGGAGTTGTTTCATTTATTACTTGGCATAAAGATTTTATCCTTTAAACAGCTTACTATTGTTCCTTACTTGAATCTTAAAAAAGACTGTCGTAACTTGCTAAAGTCAGCAGTGATCTTCGGCTAAAATGATAAACTATTTAGAAAGCTTAATGTTTATTATGAAGATTTTATGATATACTCATTGCCTCAGCCTCCGTTAATTACAAACATGAACTACCCACAGTGTTTCTATCTCGGAGAGATTGTTGAGCCTTGGCAAATGCTGAATTCTGTTACTGGACAGAAAGCTTCCAGGAAAAATGAAAGAGAAAAAGTAGAAGAGTTAAGTTATTTTCATGGTTTCTTGAAATGAATATTCTAGTATATGGACAATGACCATAATTTTTTAAATAAACACGATCTTTGTTAGTTCAGCTTTCGCAAAGTAAATTTTATGGGACTATATGTATCGACAATTTTTACATTTTATCCCTGACAGTTTGGAATATAGGTGTCCTTTGCACGCTCGCTGGATGTTGTCAGAAGATTTCTCTTCTCAGTAACACTGTAATGAGACTGTATCAAGTCATAATTTGAATGAATGAACAAAGTTGAAATGGTAAATTGGCCACCGTTACGATTATAAAAGCTGACGTTTCGAGCGTTAGCCCTTCGTCGGAGCGACTCAAGTCTGTATCAAGTCAGCCATATGACAAATGAATTTTGTTTGTTTTGAACTCTCCCATAAAAGCATTACCTCTTACTGTTATTAACACACCTACATAACCACTAGTTACGTTAAAGAAAACGCTGTGAGAGTTAGTCAAATTTTATTCGTACTTTTACAGATTCTAATCACTTCGTCTAGTTCCCTAAAAACGCAAAATATCCAGCTATCTTGACATAATGCTTGGTGAAAAACTCAATTTACTGTGCACGAGTACCGTAATACGAATTGGATGCCACTTACAGCCTTTTCAACTGAGTGAGATTGCCAAAGATATCCAGGGGCAAGCGCTTAATCCTGTTGTTTGACAAATCCCTTCAGATAGTAATTGGAAGAAAGGCTAAGCTAACTGTCAAACAAATTTCAGTACTTGCTCTTCCTGACCCTTCCAGTAGGTGCTGAGTAAGGGTTAGAGGTGTATCTGAGATTTTTTAAAGGTTTATCAGAGATTTTTTAGAGGTTTATCAGAGATTTTTTACTTATATGTATTTAGCATATGAGATAGTGCCTAGAAAACTTGAACAGAGGTAAGGAATCAACAAGGTGGAGAAATAGAACGTAATGGCTAAATTGATTCCATGCAGTAAAACTGTGAAATTCAGTAAAACTAGTGAAATCCCTGGCTCTTTGCGAGGAAATAATTAGACTTTTTTTTTTTTTTTAATTTTATAAGTAACAAAATACTATCTGGAGAGTATTCTGTGAGTATCTCAGGTGGAGGCAAAAATGGCTGATATGATTGAAAGCTAAGGTAATATATAGTGGATTATGATTAGCAAGAGTTGTAACTGGTTATTAATAGAAATAGCGCTACTCACAATTCTCTCAGCTTGGTGTTTGTGCTGAGAACACCTCGAGTCAAGTTGGGCAACTGGTTGAAAGATAGGTCCCTGACAGTAAGACGTTCCACAGTTTTTGGAAAATGTGTTATATGCGAGAAAAAAGGAAGAAGAAAAGAGAGAGGAAAATACACGGGTTTAAAATGTCAAATTTTTTTTCAGTAAATCTTATCACCTTTTAATAATTTTAAAGATATTTGCAATTGCCTCAAACGTTTTATGAGCTTTTATAATTAGTAGGAGAAGGCTACGATAATAAGAGGAAGAGGAGAAACAAGTCTAAGTCTAAGATGCTTGTTCATCTTCTTCCATTTATTATCAACTTATTATCAATTTATCCTCTCCGCCGAGTGGGATAATTTTTGACTTCAGCCTCTAAAATTTTAATCCGCCACTGGCTAATAATCTTAAAATATTATAAAACATTGGAGGTAGCCGCAAACGATTGTAAGATAGAAATACATAAGTAGGTGTAAAAACTACGAGGAAAAAAATTGGATAAAATCTAAGCCCGTGTATTCTTCCTCTTCGGATCTGGATTTGAAGTAAACATCATTGCCGGCATTTCTAATAAAGGTCTAGACTTGCTTTCGAGACTAAGTTTAAATCTTGCGGCCCGAAAATCTAGTATGGGAACGAGGTTCTTTCCCCACTCTATTAAGCCTTTCACTTAGCCGGCCTCCCTCTCCCCTACAACAGAGAAACTCTGGCTGTGTCTGATAGTCACTGAATAGGATTACTACAGAACTTACCAATGGCGGAAAAACATTTGACTGAAAACAACTTTTTAACCGCAGTACTTTAATGACCATTTCAGAAAAGGTTGTTCAAACCACCATTTCTAGCTAGGTTAAGAAGGTTCCTTTGCTGCATCGTAATCACGTGAGTGATCACGCACCACGACCAATTTTCGTTACTACTCCAAGGCTCAGTTTTTGCATTTACACAGCGTATTACAGAATAAAGTTTAAGTTAACATTTAAACCTGATAATGTTGAGAAAGATTTACGAAAACTATTATTAGTTACAGCTTCTCCAAGTCGGTCAATCCGTGAAATATGTTGCGGGGTAGCTTCTCAAGCTGGTTGCCGATCAAACGCCTGGGGTTTTAAATACAGAAACATTCAACTTTCGTTTTCAAACTAGCCGATGAGAAATTGGCAAAGTCAAGAAACGGTAAAAATTAGGCTATAAATTGACCATTTCAAGTAAATTTTCTGAAAAGGTGTCAACAAGAGAAACCGGGCCAAAAAATTTGATGCTAGACTGATACTTAAGTCGGTGGATTACTGAGGTATGTTCCTGAGAAAACAAATTTCATCCCTTGTCATAATCCATTTGACATAGCCCATTGCAGAAACGTGAGAGGACTGGGACAAGTTTCTTATATTGAATATATTGAAAATCTAAACATTTCAATTGAAATATTACCGAATGAAAAGCTACCCAGACAAGTTTGAGAGTTTTCAGCGGAGAGTTGTCCAAATCGAAGCCTTGCAAAAGTTGCAAAAATTCCATACAAACTCTTAAAAATTTTCGGCCTGTCTACCCAATCCATACAAACTCTCTATTTCAGGTGATATTTGAAGAGCTGTAATTTTGCCATTTTCCTCCTCTAAATACTTATATTCTTGCTTAAGACTCTCAAATTTAGTTGATCTTTTATTTGAATATCTTAGTTTTTCAAACAAACGGAAAACAACCACACTCTTTCCCAGTCCTCTCACGTTTCTGCAATGTGCTTTTACACTGATAATTAAGTTGGTGGATTACTCAGGTGTGTTCCTGAGAAAAAAAATTCTTAGTGCAATTCAAAGACTCTCAGTTAAATACCGGACTTTTGGGACCACGATGAAATTTGCTGCTTCTACAAATGTTCGTGTCCCCGTCAGCAGGTAAAGAGCGAAGTGAGTTACTTTCCAAATGGATATTGTTGCAAAACATGATTTTTACTCACAAGTATCTTAGCATAGTTTGCCCGTGGAACAGACCCTCAGGTAATGTCTTTAAGTTGTTGTTGCCCAGCCAGCTGAAACATTATTGCCATTTTTACGAAAATTCCACAATTTTTACCAAATGAAGGGATTTAAAAAGGAACATTTTAAAAAGGTTACCCTATCTTTTTGTGTTGGCAACAATTAAATTAAACTATTCATCAATTGACGATAATCCAGTAGATTTTGATCGATGGAATTAAATTAAGACAACAAGAAAGAAAACTCAAACTATCCATGAATGAAGTTTGTTCTTTTTTGGGTCGTTTGGAAGGAGGAGGATTGGGGCACCCTACACTAAGGATTTACTTCTTTTGTTTTCTTTTTACTAATTTTTTACTGATTCTTTTCAGCCCTTACTGTTATCCATTTTTTTTTAATTTTTGTACGGTCTCAATGCTTTAAAAATCGAAAACATTTACGGTTATCAGGGATGAAATTGGGAATAAATTGACCAGGAATAGAACGTTCCTTTGATTTAGAAGATACTGTGTTAGTCCAAGTGGTAGGTATTCATTGCGGCGAGCATCAGAGAACTTTACTCACAGATCATACAACTTATGGGCCTTGAATAAGTCACTCGGCAGCTTCTCCAGTTTATTGAAGTCCAGGGTTCTGTGTTTGACATTGGATTCGTTTTCATAAATAAAAAGTCGTAGAGCTCTGAGTTTCAATGTTTTAATGCTTTTTCCAATCTTTGGAACTGACATGAGTCATCGTACAATTAGTACTATAGGCAAAAATTTTCAGAGGTCGTGGTTATTGTAGTTTTCCTATAGCGCCATTTTGGAGAAGGGTATTTATTTCCTGTTGAGTTTTTTGGAACTTCAGAGTTGTTATATTTAAGAGAAATTGGATTCCAAACAGACCACACTTACAGGTTTTCAAATCTGCTAAACCAGTGTTTCCATTGAGTACGTATATCAGAGGAAACATTCGTTAAATTGTTCATGTTCAAGAATCTGCAGTGTCATAAAAAATCAGTTAGTAACAAGTTCGTTGTATTTGTTTTCTTTTAAAGTACCGTTAATTCGGAACTGGAAGAAGAAGGCAATCATTTTAAGAGCAGAAAATTTGCTGACTGGATAAGTGTAAGCTCTGAACGTGGTAGTTTTGTTTCTGGGACTAAAAGAAAGACCACAACTTATAAACAAAAATCCCTGCATGGCTTGAAAGATGATGGATTCTATGGAAAACTTGGTTTCTGGTGTCCTCAGAAAGTTTCAAGTTAACCTGCGATGAGAAACTTATAATACTAAAGAAATTGGAAATGAAGGTCTGTGCTATTTCATAAGTAGGTTAGGCGCACTTTGTAAGATGCACCATTTTAATGACAACAGGCAAGTGTTCCATGATTTGGAACTGATATGTAGTTATCGTGTAGTTTAATACCATATACATATACATAAAACGATCGGAGGTCCTTGTAATTGTAGTTTTTCTTCATTGTCATTTTAGATGCTATTTATTTCCAGTTTTGTTGGGTATGAAATAAAAAGTGTCATTGAATTCTAAACCCACCACACTTACCGTTTTGTAAGCTTGTTAAACAAGTAAATCCGGCAAGGAAGTTGGTCAGAAGACAAATTTTTTAACTTGTTGTTGTTCAAGAATCTGAAGTATCATCAAGAAAACCATTTATGAAAAAGTTGGTCTAATGTCTTACCTTTTATCTACTGTAGCTATGAAATTGGAAGATGAAGGCAATTATCATAAGAGCAGACATTTTGCTGACCGTAACAAGTCCGTTTTTGTGGCTATGAACTGATACGCAGACCTTAATCGGCCCTGGCTTTAGATAGTAGATTAAAAGGATGAAAAAACAATTTAAAGAAAATGGAATGATTGACAATGAACAAAGGAGAGAGTACTATTAAAAGTTATTTTGTGGTAGCCTATATTACTTTTGAACATTAAGTGTGTGTCATACTGATAGAGTACCACCTCGGGAGTAAAAGTTTTCATCTTTGACAATCAGAAGCAAACGATGCCGTCCTTGGGTCGAATAATGCGAGATTTCTTCCTTTTCTGAAATTTTACCTAGGATGCTTAGCAGTTCGTAACAACATCGCGTTTGGGAAGAGATGCCCTAAATAACTTTGACCCAAGTCACACAGCCATCAGTCGTGGGTTAATAATGACACAAGATTGTCGAGAAGCGAACGAATACGTATACCAAATGGATCATTGATATAAAATCATCAAGATTTTTAGAGCACAATAAAAAAAGGGGAAAGAACAATTCTTTACCACCTACGTTTAAAGGACAATTTTTCAATTGAGTGATTAGTTTAAGCCCCCCCTAATCAATTATTCTATTGTTACCTATGAAACCCAATTATAACCCACACATTAATTTTGGCGCGATTTTATTGGTTACTTTACGTCACGTGGTGCAAAATCACAGGACAGTTATCACGCAATAAGCCCCGTTCGCGTCGATATTTGTCCTCCGATTTTTTCCGTGAAAAAGAAACATAGCCAACGCAAGAGTTCCAACTTTTCCATTATCTCTTTACATGGAAGGAAACAAAACTGGCTTTCTTGGTTGCTTGCGTCAATCACCCGCATTCGCCTTCAGATTAACACTGGCTTTTTTACTGTGTTTACGCACAGTTTAATTGCGATGTGAAAATTAATGGGAGGGTTATAAAATAAATAAACCCCGTTCTGGCTTGCTGGTATGTCGGCTGATAATGTCTTTGGCTGAGAGATTGTCCTCAAAATTTCACATTTCCCCTCGAAGCTTCCCTTCTTGGCCAAATATTCGTTTTTCGGACAATCTCTCAGCCGGCATACCAGCCACCCGAAGGGGTTTATTTACTAAATAGACGACTGGAAGGTTATCAAACTCTTGAACCTAGGCACAGCTGCTATGAAATGTCACTTACACAGCAAGGAAGTTTTACTTACAGCTCTCTAAGAAGGGGATTGTCACTGAAAGCTTCAGGAGGTAATCCCTCTAGTTGGTTATAGGACAAGTCACTACAAAAGAAAAGATAAGGGAGTTTTGTGAATCATATTAACTCACTGATAATCAATTAGAGGTTAAGGTATGCTGATTATGAAAGTATTGTAAACTGTAGACTGCGAGCAGTCCTTCCTTTTCGGTGAAGTTCGGCACTCGGACAGAAGAAAATACAGCCTAAGGAAAAGATATTGCCTTTTGCGTCGCGCTCACAACAGCAAATATATATGATTGGCTATCGCCTGGACATCTGTCATCAAGTGGTTTTCAGTGTCAAAGCTTGTCAACGCTCCAGATTAATCATGACTGATTACTTAAGGAATGTTGACTGTGGTTTCCGACAAGTCGTTCACAGAAACCAGAGCAGACTGTAGCTCAAAGCTCATATCACTGGAGAGGACTTTTTAGCAACTTTGCAAATAGGCTCTAAAACAGAGCCTTGTCTACCACCTGCTCGTCAAATATCACGAACATTTCCGACTTCATAAGTCGAGCGTAAGAGATGTAATTTTTAAATTACTCCGGGATCCATACCGCGATGGTTCGTTTCCCGGCCCGCCCTTCTTAATTGTCTTCCTGGGAGTTTTGTTGTTGAAACTCGACCTCGACTTTTGAGCTGCGCAAGGTCAAACTCTTAGGCTCAGTCTGTAGTCCTTTCTTTCCGAGCCCCTTACTCTCAGAGCTCCCCATGGCGCGCTTACCTCAATTTTTCTTTCACCAATTTTTTTGGACTCGCGCGACAAACTTTGTCGCAAAGGAGGGATTTTTCATCGTCTATAGTGTTGTATTCCGAAAAAAAGATTGGCCATAGTGGAGATAAATGCTTAAAACCATCACAGAGAGTGACACAATTGAGGAGAGATTGAAAAAAAGATAGAAATCCAAACTTATGGAAAATTCATGGGGCAGCAACTTAAGATACTGAGGGATATATATGGTGGTCTGTAGTTACAGACTTGTTAACTCTTGAAATTGATGAAACAGTCTGGATGGCAAGTCCTTTACCTGGTTATTAAACAGGTCACTATATTTGAAAAAAGATCACAACAGAGCTTTAAGGTGCCAGATATCACCGTAGAAATCTGCCTTTTCCTTTACTGCAGGCCCTTTTTCCGCATAGTTATGCTCTGAGACAAGTAATAATCTTTTTTCTGGCACGCTATTCTTCGATGAGTTGTGCCATTTCTGCTTGTAAATAATCGATTACATATTCCTTTTAGATTCCTGTAAAATGTTTGTCATCGCCTATCACGTGAAAAGGATGACTGAGGGAAGAAATGGCCGATTTCGTTGGTTTTCACCCACTTAAAACGCTCCCATCGTGTCGTTCACATGAAATGGACGGTAAAAAGAAACGATTCATTTCAACAAAAGTACACAAAGGACATTTTAAAGTATGATAATCCAGGTACCAGTGCAATTGCATGTCAAAAAGAATGCTTAGAGCCTAGAAAGCCAAATCAAGTAGTTTAAGTGTTTAAATACTCCTGGTGGTAATGTTTCTATCTCATTTCTTGACAAGTCCCTGTAACCAAGAGAGGACTTCATAGAAATTTCAGGTCATAGTTATCCCAGTATGATTAAGGTATTAGAAAAGTACTCAACGAAAGGGAGTCACTTCTCGTTAATTAAATAGGGCCTCGGGTACTTCAAATTGCTCTTTTGGGCATCCTTATAAGTAGCAGTGGAATTGGATTTGTTTCAAGAAGCCTACTTACAGCCCATGAAGCCTAGTCATGTGATTGAAAACTCCCAGCGGTAATGTCTTTAACTGATTTCTAGACAAGTCCCTGTCACCAAAATTAAAAGTGTCAGGTCCTAGCTCTCAGTGATGATAAAGATTATAGCAATATGTTTTCAAGGAAAGGAAGTTACTGTTTATGAAATGGATAGGCCGTGTGGTAAGTATTACGGAGTGATCTCATGGTTATCCTTTTACGTGGCAAGGATGGTTCTTGAAAATTTCTTTAAATCTTCTGTGAGCATCAGTTTGCAAACATATGATTGCTAGCGTAAGCGTCAATTGATTGTAATCAATTGACAAGTGACAACTGACAAGAGACTCCTGACGATAATATTGTACTTTGGTTTTTTGACAAGTCTCTGTCCTGCTTATAAGGTGAGCGGCCTATTCATATTCCTCAAATTAATACGTAAGTATATATTACATAGCGGTCTCTTGGGTATCCTTTTTCGCGGCAAAAGGGTCTTTGGAAAGCTTCTTTCGATTTAGGTATATATGAGATTTACAAGATTGCATGCGTCATTGGAATTGCAAGTGTATCACAGAAGACTACTTACAGCCATTTAAGCAAAGTTAGATATCATAAACTCCTTAGGGCAATGTTTTTATCTGATATTTTCGTAAGACCCTAAAACTAACATAAAATAACTTGGAAACAGAGTTTAGCTCTTAGCTATGGTCATGGTTTGGCACAGGGAAGGTGACATTACTACTTAAATGGAAGGGTGATAAGTATTACATAGTATTTTCTGGGGTGATATGTGTGGCAAGAAGAGTCTGAAAAATGTCTTTTCAGAATTAATTTTGCGCATACATGAGATTTGCGATCATTAGGTTGCACACGTCAATGGAACTGCATGTGTATCAAGAAGATCACTCACAGCCATTCAATCCGCGTCAAGTGATTAAAAACTCCTTCCGGTAATGACTCTATCTGATTTTTCGACAAATTCCTGTAACCGTAAGATTTGCGATCATTGGGTTGCACTCGTCAATGTAATTGCATGTGTATCAAGAAGATCACTCACAGCCAAGCAATCCGCGTCAAGCGGCTAAAAACTCCTTGCGATTTTAATTAATTGACAATTAACAAAAAATTTCTCACGATAATGTTGTAATTTAATTTAATTTTTGACAATTCTCTGTTCTGCTTACAAGGAGAACGGCGTATACGTAAGTATATATTCCAGAGTGATTTCTTGGGTATCCTTTTTCGCGGCAAAAAGAGTCCTTGGAAAACTTCTTTTGATTTCATTTATATATGAGATTTACAAGTTTGCGCGCTTCATTGGAATTGCAAGTATATCAAGAAGACTAGTTACAGCTATTCAAGCAAAGTTAGACATTGTAAAACTCTTTAAGGAATATTTTTATCTGATATTTTTGGCAAGACCCTAAAACTAACATAAAATAACTTGGAAATATGAGAGTTTAGCCGTTAGCTATGGTCATTTTTTGAGCACAAGGAACGTGACTTTACAATTTAAATGGAAGGGTATAACATAATATTCTCTTGGCTGACTATTTATACCACGGTAAACTAAGCTTAGAAAGGCTAGACGAGATACATTAAAATTGAAATAACTCGTCAGTAGCTCATTATTGAAGTAGCCATAAAGGTTGGTGTTCGAAAGCGAAACGGAAAAGCAAAACAAACACGTTTATTCCTACACGGAGAACTGTAAACTCACGGTGAACGACAACAACCGTTAAACAAACCGCCACTCGATAAACTAAAAAAATTTCAACTCTTTTGTAAGGAAATTGCTCACGTCAAAAATAAAAAGGTCCGCGTGATTTGCTTAGGATATTATTAACCTACGTAATCCCAAAGCAAGCGCGCGCGAGTCGCGCGCGCACAAGTTCGTTAACGTCTTCTTAACAGTTGGTTTATAGACCACTTTCATAAATGGCTGCCGGATTAATATTCTTTAGTTTAAATTTAAATTAGCCCTTCTGGCCTCGCTTGAGATAATGTACTCTTTTGAATTTTGTACTGGAGAACGAGGCCAGAAGGGCTAATTTAAATTTACACAAAAGAATATTAAACCGACAGTCATTTATGAAAGTGGTCTATATAAATAGGATCTTACTCACAACTTCATAAACGAATGCCAAGAAGTCTGAATGCCAGAAAACACTCCTGGGGGTAGTTTATTTAACTGGTTGTTGGACAAATCCCTGCACGGTGAAACAAACGTGACATCAAAATCAAGCGCAAGGTTTGACTTTATAATCAAGAAAATGAAATATGGAAAATGGATAAAAATACAATTTCTGAATTTTAGTGCATGGCCTAGTGTGATTTCGATGTGTTTCTCATTTTTGTTAATATCTCCGTAAGTTCATTTCTTCTCAATCAAATTAACCTGAATTTCCAGCTTGTTAAACCTTGGTACTCCAAGACCAAGTAAGATTGTGTGACCGGTTTTTTTTTTGTTTTTCGTAACATTTGGCCATATGGATAAAGGTAAAGCTTGCAAAACTGTCGAATAGGTAATTGTTTCAACGATAAAACTAGGTGACTCATCATTGTCATCAATTTAAACCTTTTGCCGAGAAACAGAATAATGGTTAGAAAACTAATTCTGACCGAGCTGTTTTCCTGATTATCGTATCGGAACGGGGCCCTTATTGTTAGCTCTGTAGAATAAACATCTCTTCACCCTAAAGAAATCTGGAGGCCTCAAATAAAACCCAGGGGCCTAGCACTTATAATTATATTAATTCCAGACCCCTCGCAGGCATCCCCCCGGTTTGGTTGAGTCGTGCCCTCACCTGAAGGAGAATGGATTGTAAAATAAATGGGCCTTATTTTATGTGCAATGGAAGAGTTTGACTTACATCGTTAAACACGACCAGAAGAAAAGTCTAATGCCAGCAAACACTCGTGGCTGTAGATTCTTTAACCGGTTGTTTGACAGGTCCCTATGGTCGACAAGTCATCATAACTTAGTATGGGGTTTTAGTACTTGTCTAAAAGCTAATTTCCTGAAATTTGATCATCTTTGTTATTAAAAATATATTTTTTTAAACTGTGGTCATAGTTATATTTCATACTTTTGCGGACAAGTAGTTACATTTACTTACAGTACCAAAAAAAACTTACAGTAGAGTTGCTTACCTTTATCGGCAAAACTAATTTTTGCTATATTATTGATATAACAACAAACATATGAAACATATGTATGAACTGCGGTTATGAAACGTATATGTGCACGAACCTTCGCAGTAAAGCACTATTTGAGCAATAGTGAAAATCAGACCTGAAAAAAATTTCAGGCCTGCACGGGATTCGAACCACTGACCTCTGCGATACTAGTGCAGCGCTCTACCAATTGAGCTAACAAGCCAACTGGGAGCAGGCCATCAAATTAATTCGACATAAACCCGTAGATGATAAATCAAACAACAACAAACATATGAAACATATGTATGAACTGCGGTTATGAAAATCAGTCTGATTTTCACTATTGCTCAAATAGTGCTTTACTGCGAAGAATCGTGCACATATACGTTTCATAACCGCAGTTCATACATATGTTTCATATGTTTGTTGTTGTTTGATTTATCATCTACGGGTTTATGTCGAATTAATTTGATGGCCTGCTCCCAGTTGGCTTGTTAGCTCAATTGGTAGAGCGCTGCACTAGTATCGCAGAGGTCAGTGGTTCGAATCCCTTACAGGCCTGAAATTTTTTTCAGGTCTGATTTTCACTATTGCTCAAATAGTGCTTTACTGCGAAGGATCGTGCACATAATACGTTTCATAACCGCAGTTCATACATATGTTTCATATGTTTGTTGTTGTTTGATTTATCATCTACGGGTTTATGTCGAATTAATTTGATGGCCTGCTCCCAGTTGGCTTGTTAGCTCAATTGGTAGAGCGCTGCACTAGTATCGCAGAGGTCAGTGGTTCGAATCCCGTACAGGCCTGAAATTTTTTTCAGGTCTGATTTTCACAATTGCTCAAATAGTGCTTTACTGCGAAGGATCGTGCACATAATACGTCACATAACCGCAGTTCATACATATGTTTCATATGTTTGTTGTTGTTTGATTTATCATCTACGGGTTTATGTCGAATTAATTTGATGGCCTGCTCCCAGTTGGCTTGTTAGCTCAATTGGTAGAGCGCTGCACTAGTATCGCAGAGGTCAGTGGTTCGAATCCCGTACAGGCCTGAAATTTTTTTCAGGTCTGATTTTCACTATTGCTCAAATAGTGCTTTACTGCGAAGGATCGTGCACATATACATTATTGATATAGTTTTTTTCTTGGTGTTGTAGTCACTGGTCCTACTAGCAACTTTACCAATCAACTACTTTTCTTTCGCCTCTTTCTCCTTTTTCCTTGGATGCACCACTAATATTACTCGTATATTTATTTCACATGAAACGGACGGTAAAAAGAAACCGTTTATTTCAGCAAAAGTACACACAGGACATTTGAAAGTATGATAATCTAGGTATCAGTGCAATTGCATGTAAAAACGAATGCTTTCAGCCTAGAAAGCCAAATCTAGTAGTTCAAGTATTTAAATACTCCCGGCGGTAATGTCTTTAACTGATTTTTAGACAAGTACCTGTCACCAAAATTAGACATAATAAAAGTGTCAGGTCCTAGGTCTCAGTGATGATAAAGATTATAGCAATATGCTTTCAAGGAAAGCAAGTTACTGTTTATGAAATGGATAGGCCGTGTGGTAAGTATTACGGAGTGATCTCTTGGTTACCCTTTTACGCGGCAAGGAGGGTTCTTGAAAATTTTTTTAAATCTTCTGTGCGCATGAGTTTGGAAACATATGATTGCAAGCGTAAGCGTCAATTGATTGTAATCAATTGACAAGTGAGAATTGACAAAAAACTCCTGACGATAATGTTGTACTTTGTAACCGCAAGATTGACGATCATTGGGTTGCACTCGTCAATGGAATTGCATGTGTATCAAGAAGATCACTCAGCCAAACAATCCGCGTCAAGTGACTAAAAACTCCTTGCGATAACGACTTTATCTGGTTTTTCGAAAAATCCCTGTAACCAACATTGGATAACAAGGTGTCAGCTATGATCACCTTTTTAGCAATATGCCCACAGTGAAAGTGAGTTCATTAGATTAGGTGACTAGCATGAAAAGAAAATCTCATAGGTATCCCGATGCGTGACAAGAAGACTCCTTGGACAAATTCCGGTCAGTTTTCTGGGCAATATAAGACTACGACGTGTTGTTATTAATCAAGACAAGGAGCTAGATATTAATACCACAAAAAACTAAGGTTCGAAAGACTAGAGTAGATACATTAGAATTAAAATAACTCTTCAATTGTTCACTATTGAAGCAGCAATAAAGGTTAGTTTGTACAAAAGAATCTTACTCACAACGTTATAAACGAACACGGGGAAGTCTGAATGCCAGAAAACACTCCTGGGTGTAATTTATTTAACTGGTTGTTGGACAAATCCCTACACGGTGAAAAAGAGATGACATCAAAATTAAGCGTAAGGTCTTACTTTATAATCAATATAATGACATATGGAAATTGGATAGAAAGACAATTTTTAAATTTTAAGGAATAACTCACTGTGATTTAATGCTGTTTCTCGTTTTTGTTAATATCTCTGTAAATTATTTTCTCTTCAATAAAGTTAACCTGACTTTCCCAGCTTGCTAAACCTTCAAATTTAAAGACCAAGTGAGATTGTATGACCAATCTTTTTTTATTTTCGTAACATTTGGTCATACAGGTCGAACGCCGGCAAATCTGAATGCTAGAAAACACTCCTGGAAGAAACTTTATTTAACTGGTTGTTGAAAAAATCCCTGCACGGTGCGGTGAAACAAACATGACATCAAAACTAAGCGCAAGGTTTGACTTAATAATTAAGATAATGAAATATGGAAAAATGGGTAAAAAGACAATTTTTAGATTTTAGTGCATGGCCTACTGTGATTTTTAAAGTTGTGTTTCTCATTTTTGTTAATATCTCTGTAAGTTCATTTCTCTTCATTCAAATTAACCTGACCCTCCCGGCTTGGTAAATCTTGATAGTCCAGGACCAAGTAATATCGTGTGACCTAATTTTTTGCTTTTCGTAACATCTGGTCATATGGGTAAAGATCAAGCTTGCAAAACGGTGGAAGAGGTAATTGGTGGAACGATAAAAGTAAGTGGATCTGTTCAGAGTCAATATTTAATGAGGCCTGTCAACAGATTTATATAGGCGTGTGAGTGGATGGTGAAGTGATAATTACTTGTGCAAATGTGAGGTGCTAATTGTGCGACAAATCATCATTGTCATCAGTTTAAACCTTTGGCTGAGATGAAAAATAATGGTTAGAAAACTAATATTGTCGAAACTGTTTTCCTAAGTATCGAATCGGAAGCGGGCCCATATTTTTAGCTCTGTAGAATAAACACCTCTTCGCCCTCAAGAAAGTTGGAGGCCTCAAATAAAACCCAGGGACCTAGCACTTATAATTATATTAATTCCAGACCCCTCGCAGGCCCTCACCTGAAGGGGAATGAATTGTAAAATAAATGGGCCTTATTTTTAACACGAATGTGCAATGGAAGAGTTTGACTTACAGCGCTAAATGCGACCAGAAGAAAAGTCTAATGCCAGCAAACACTCGTGGCTGTAGGTTCTTTAACAGGTTGTTTGACAGGTCCCTATGGTAAACAAGTCATCATGACTTAGTATGGGGTTTGAGTACTTGTCCAAAAGCTAATTTCCTGAAATTTGATCATCTTTGTTATTACAAATATATTTTTTTAAACTGTGGTCATAGCTATATTTCATACTTTTGCGGACCAGTGGTTACGTTTACTTACAGCACTAACAAAACTTACAGTAGAGTTGCTTACCTTTTACCGGAACAACTAATTTTTGCTATATTATTGATATAGTTTTTTTTCTTGGTGTTGTTGTTACAGGTCCTACAAGCAACTTTACCAATCAACTACTTTTCTTTCGCCTCTTTCTCCTTTTTCCTTGGATGCGCCACTAATATTACTCATATATGCGGAAATTATGTTTATACTTTGTTTGATTACTTGGTTATTCTCTTGGTGGCAATGTCCTTTTCTCATTTTCAGATGACTTCCTTGTAACCAAGGTGAACAACATATATGTACATGTAAAAGGTGTTAAGTGCCAGATATATGTACAACTTCGATATCTACAATATGTTCTCAGGCAAAGCAAATTTTGAGCGTGATGTTTGATGTGACCTCCATGACGAAAAGGGCAAATAGCTAGTCCTTATATATGTCGGTGACAATTTCTGAAATTGCGAAGAGTTGAATAAACGTTCATTCTTAAAGGAAAAATCTACAGCGTTGTGACATCCAATACAATGACCTAATTTCATGACCAAGTGATAGAGATACCGTTACCGATCGATTCAGTAAACGAGCCCTTTTACGAGGAAAATTAACCAATCAGTTTGAAAGGGCTACATTTGATGCATTTAATTCAAAAGGACAAATCTGTCAATTGTTCATGTATCAGTCTACGGTAACGTTCCTACCAGGACGTCCGCTCACTTAGACGAAGGCACCATACATCAACTAACCACTCAAACAAGAAAAGACGCAGCAATTCGTATGCATGAAGCGTGACATGTTGAATACTCACTCGAGGTCAACTCAATCCATTCATTTTGCATGTCATGCGTCACCACCACTGCTATAAGCACAGAGATAGGATTGGAGATATGGAGCATCCATCAACTCCCTCCCATGCTCGTTTTGATTGGTACCTATATATTTTTCCGCCTAATCTAATTCGCTCTAAGTAGAAGAGCCTTACTTACAGGGTTAAACTCGAGTACGAGGACATCAAAATGTCAGCGAACACTTCTGAGGATAAATTACTTAACTGGTTGTTGGACAAGTTCCTGCACAATGTGATAAGCAAGTCATTAAATCAAGTTTAAGGTTTGATTTTAAGATATGATAACATGCATCACGGTATGTTTTTGAAAACGAGTAAATTACTTTGCCGAAGAAACCAATTTAAAAGATCTCTTTTAAAGGAAACGAACTAATTAGCTTACCAAGTGCAAAGCTTCAAAGAAAATTCAGTTGGAGGAATGGTTAACCATGTAAAATCGAAACTTTTAATGATGAAAACCACTTTTCAAAAGCATCGGGAAAACTCGCAGTAGATGTTTTAGTGTTTGACGCAACATTTAGTTTAAAATTGAGGAAAAGCTGATAAACATAAAGAGGTTTTAGCTCGGTGGCCTCATGGCACCATTCCAGTCCATGCTCGAAGACTGAAATATACCGTATGCTGACCCAGGCCTCGGCTTCACGCCGACCAGCTACAACACAGTAGTAAAGTTAATATTGGTGTTGGTATTCCCATAATTAGAAATTACACTTGTGCTTTCGTCCGCGCTCAATCTCAAAAGCTAATTAATATACTATCAGAAGATAAAATCGAGATAGATTATATTTCCCGACCAAAAATTGCCTAAATAAACTTTGCAAGGTGAGAACTCAGAATGAATATATCTATTCATTCATTACTTAATTTATCTATTTATATCATTATTTATTCACGTATTTATTTATTTTATATCTTCATATTTCATTGTGTGGTTTTAATTGAAATCACTTTGCAGTAGAAGAGTTTTACTTACAGCTTTCGCAACCCATGTTTGAAAAATCGAATTCCAGCAAACACTCTCGGTGGTAAATCCTGCAGTTGGTTTTTGGATAAGTCCCTATAATAAAAAGGTCAACAAACTGACTGTTAGCTTTGAATTAACGTTATAGAAACTTTGATTGTCTTTTTTTTTCTTCCTATAATCATATTGAAATTACCTGTTGTTTCACATAATTTCAATTACCTGCAACTCAAATTAGATTATAAATATGTATACTATCTCATTATGGGGTTTTAATTGACATCGTCTTGTAGCAGAAGAGTCTGGCTTACAGCTTTAGCAAACCATGTTTGGAAACTCGAATTCCAGCAAACACTCTCGGTCTTAGATCCTGCAGTTGGTTTTTGGATACGTCCCTGTAATAAAAAGGTCAACAAACTGACCTTGAGCTTTGAAATAACGTTTTTTTTTCCTATAATTATGTTGAAATCACATGTTTTGTTTTACATCGTTTCAATTACCTGCGACTCAATTTAGATGATAAGTATGTATTTTAAAGTTTCCACTGGTAATGATCAAATTTTATCGTTCAAAGATTTAATATCTAAAGAGCAAATCTTTTATGTACTTCTTCTAAAAAATGGTTTAGAATTTAAAAACTTGGTTTACAATGTCAAATACGATCAGCGGAAAACCCGAATGCCGGCTTATGTTCTAACACAGGTCCCTATATATTATCGTGAATTATTAGGTAGTTTAATTATCTCGCCGCTGGACATGTTTTATAATATATATTGATCCTGAGGTAAGGAAATGAGTGTAACATTAAGTGAAAAAGAGTTCTCACTTTCTGATCATCTTGTAATGTTAGAAAATTCTGAAAAAGGCGACTAGTTCGATTGTTTTACGGCGCGACTTTACCAGAAATAGCAAATTAAAAGAGACAAAATGGAGATCGTAGAATATTTCAGTTTGGCCTAAGCTTCTACGTTCCTAGATTTAGTAGACGATGCGGCGAGAAACACCACTGAAACAATTATCATTAAAACTCTTTCGGGAAAAAGAGAAGTGTTCATCAGAGGTGTTGAGTACGAGAAGTAACAACATAAAGAATTTAATATATTTTAATTTACTGTCGTAAAGTCCAAATAAAATTTCTCTATCGCAGAAGAGTGAAAAGGAAAAGGTTTTTTCAGCTAGACAAAAGTTCCTCCTTACAGGTATCGTAGCCAGTGGTTGTTACTGAAAATCTCTGGTGACAAGGTCTTCAATTTGTTTTTGGACAAATTCCTCAATAAAAAAAAAAGTGAAAATGCCAAGTCATTTTCCCGGCTGCGAACATTGAACTGTATTTCTCACAACGAAAATCCCTTTTCCTTATATGTGACAATTTCGACCATAGGTAAAAAAATTGCTAAGAATCTCACACCGCATGTATCACTGAGGATTCATTCCCAGATTAAAACAGATGTTGAAAAGTTGAAGGAAATATGACATGATGTTACTTTAAACCCGCCAACACCGTAGTTGTCATTGATCACTCTAAAAATACATCAACTACTCATTCCCAATGAGTGTATTAGAAACAAACCCCATACCTTGAACTGGGCTATTCGATCGAATTTGGGGCTCTACTTGATCTTTATCTCCAAGGAACTTAACATGTAACTTAATGCATCAGCTCCTTCTAGATCATGTTGTTTGAAACTTAAGACCAAATGTGCCCAAAAATCGAACATTTTCAAAATTTGGTGGCAACAGCCAAAGAATCAATTCGGCTCATATTCTCAAGTTAGGTTGGTCTAAGAGTGAAACAAACCACTAAATACTTCGTTTGGCTGAATATCGATTTATTTTCGAGAAAATCGATAACAACTGAATTCCGCCAAAATGTGGCTTTTGAGGCTCAAAATTTCAGACGCATCTCGGAGCGTCGCTTCACAAAATGAAAAAACCTGATCGATTAAAAGCACCAAATCTTGAAAAAAAGCATCAAAACATATGTCGATTGTAATTTGAACAATTCTTGACCATTTATTTACACAATGTAGCTGAATTTATCCGACCTACTTCCAACTATATTAAAAATAGGTCAAAAGTAGCCCGTGATTTAACTATGTGCTATACAAAATAATTAACTAGAAATCTGGGTTTCGGAAGGCGGAAGGTAGTTCTTTTGGATCTCCAAAGGTTTTTATTGGAGAAATGATTCGGGATGATTTAATCAAATTTTAAAGTTGCATAAATTGCGTCGATTCGACGGTGTCGTCAATTAGTCGAAAATGTACACATACTCACGCTGTTTGTGCCGACTAGCGGCCGAATGAACGAGTTGCGAACTGGTATCGATGAGGTCACGTGGCTCAGTAGCACATGGTTGTGGTTTAAGACTAGTTTCGTGTTGGGGACCGTAAATGCTATGCTTGTTGCAGTTTTTGTTTCTTCCCTACCGTTAATTGCACAGAAAATGTAAGTGTCGTGTTTATAATTTCCTTCTATCCCGATTAGTTTTTAATTCAAGTTTCCTTTCGTTCAGTTTTTATCGTAGGCGTAGATAATTCAAGACAACACAAAATGTCACAAATGGTGGAAATGTTTGTACTTGGAGGTCGTCGGGCCCGAGGTTGTCAACGACCATCAGATGATCTTTTAATTATTAGAGCGTTTATATTATTCTACAACTAAGCGTCAGAAAATCTCTCTGCAAATTGTCCCCAACACACGAAAACTCAATTTTTTTTCGCAATTTACGTTCAATCTACTGCTTATTTAACATAATATGTACTTACCTTCGATGTTTCTGAGGATTGCAGTCCTGAAATTGTTGCATCTCCCTCTCACAATAGCGATAATACTTGGAAGGATAGTCAACCCCTCCTAATAATGACTGTTCACAAAGCGTATCTCGGGGTTTTTGATTTGAGGTTTCTCTATTCCCATTTCGTCGTAAAAGAGGCTGTAATTGCTTCACGTGAGAGATCTTTGCTTAAATGTTAGTCTTTAACCGAACCACGAACTAAATGTAAGCGGAATTTTGCTGGTTAAGAAACTTGTTTCTCGCGGTTGGAAAAAGGCTACTTAATTCAAAATGAGATCTACTGAAATCGACAACTTCGCAAAAACAGAACATTGTACTGTGAAACACGTGGTTTCAGGAACTTAGGTCTTATTTCAATACGAATCAGGAGTAAACAATCATTTAACCTCGCTCGTGATTTTAAAAATGTATCAATTAAATGTATCATGGTATTTTTTAAATCACTGTTTTAGGTGGATAAAGCTCATACTAGGTCAAAAAGAGCGAAAGATCTGCAAATAGCATAGACCATCACTTCAGATGTGCCGTTAGAGAAAAATGCAGTGTTTGAATACTTGTTTATTTCAAAGAAGCTGTATTAGAGTTAAAACTGGAAAACCACAACCTTTACTGAGAATTTAGTATCAGCCAACGTTCAGCAGATTTATATTTACACTACTTCTTTCCCAGAGCCTACCATGCCTAGTTAACGGTTACTCGTGCCGCTAGTGAGACTGCGACTCACGGAGTTCGTTCTTATATTCAGTTTCATCTATTACTGGCAGCGGTCCAAAAGCTCACGTCTGGTACTAAAACCATTCATTCTGCGTATCTCGAAACTCAAGAAAAGCCTAGAGTAATCACTGCACCAGCTGATACAGCAGACTCGAGTGCGGGTCGGTATGCCTAAGGACTTAAAGTAAAATACATGTTCGCCAAGCGTTTATTGTACGGATATTGTTTATTTGAAACAATGGCTTTGAAAGAATCAACCCAACTGGTGAGTTATTTGGTGTTCAGTCTTGTCGAAGACGAAGCCAGCCAAGTAAGAAGTCATTTATCCCCTTCTAATACGGTCGGGTTCAAAGCCATCAATGAATTACATGGCGATATATTATAAAGTGTAGATGACGTGTAAAGACACATTATAGGCCTGTTATCTGATCAGAACAGAATTTTCACGCCCACTGGGTAAAAGCTAACATCTATATTTTGCTAGCAAAAAAAAGAGCAAACAAAGCCATGTTTTCCTTCCAAGTTAATTAAATCTAAGAAGTAAATGAATTCTTCTTATAGACGGCCTAAAAAACACTTCCCTGTTTAGCTATAGCGGATCCGCAAGGTGCTTTAGTAATCCGTTAGATTTGCCGACAGGGCGCGGGTGTTTTCGCAGGCAGGGAGTTCAAGGTTTGCATTAGATATTTCGTTCATACTTTTACAACCACAATTTTCAACCAATTCTTGCAAAATAACTACATGGAGCTGCTTCCGCTTGCTGTTTAGTGAAGAAACGTCTAGTTCAAGTGCGGTGTAGATCTCCCTTAGCATCCCAACAGACAACTTGGACTACGCTTTGTGAATAATCATTATTAAGAGGCGTTGACTATCCTTCCAAGTAATATCACTATTGTGAGGGAGATGCAAAAATTTCAGGACTGCAATCCTCAGAAACATGGAAGGTAAGAGCATATTATGTTAGATAAGCGGTAGATTGAACATAAAATGCGAAAAAATTGAGTTTGCATGAGTATGTCTCAATTTTCGACTAATTGACGACACTGTCGAATCGGCGCGTTTTATGCAATTTTAAAATTTGATGAAATCACCCCGAATCATTTCCCAAAAATATCCTTTGGAGATCTAAAAGAACTAACTTCCGCCTTCCGAAACCCAGATTTCCATTTAATTATTTTGTATGGTAAAGTCTGTTTACGAGCCTAGTGGCCCATTAAGCCAGTGCTCAACTCCGGTTTCTGTAGCATGAAGCGACTAGGAGTATTTCTACTCTGGATCGAGTGCTCCGGGTTCGAGCCCCGGCCGGGACATTGTGTTGTGTTCTTAGAGTGGGATGCCAGTCCATCGCAGGGTTACCGCCAGCATTGATTTACCTGTACCCATTTAAACACCTGGGTGAAGAGAGGCACTGTGAGAGAAAAGTGTCTTGCCTAAGAACACAACACAATGTCCCGGGCGGGGCTAGAACCCGGAGCACTCGATCCAGAGTCGAGCGCACCAACCATGAGGCCACCGCGCCTCCACAACTATTTTGTATGGCACATAGTTAAATCGTGGGCTATTTTTGACCTATTTTTAATCTATTTGGAACTAGGTCGGATAAATTCAAGTAGATTGTGTAGATAAATGGCCAAGAATTGGTCAAATTGCAAACAACATATGTTTTGATGTTGTTTTTCAAGATTTGGTAATTTTATCAAACCAGGTTTTTTTATTTTGTGACGTGACGCTCCGAGATGCGTCTGAGATGTTGAGCCTCAAAAGCCACATTTTGGCGGCGGAATTCAACTGTTGTCGATTTTCTCGAAAATGAATCGATATTCAGCCAAACGAAGTATGCAGTGGTTTATTTCCTATTGAGACCTACTTCACTTTGAGATATGGGCGAAATTGATTTTTCAGCTGTTGCCACCAAATGTTTGACCATTGAACATTCGCTTTTAACTACTTACAGTTTTACAGTAGCTCTTGGAACGTTCTGTGGAATTGATCTCAGCTGTTTCTGTTCACAGTCAACATGTATTAAGCCCCTCATGTTACCTTTCAGAACTTTGCATCGACAAGGTTCAGGGCAGCCTAACAAACAATGACGAGCTATTCAGTAAAATTGATGTTTGGACACTTTACCTAAATTAGCTTTTAAATGCTCCACCTAGAGAGGATCTGTTTCATACCGTACGGATCTTGATTTTCATCGCATACCATTTTGCCCCTTGCCTTGTTAAATAGAAAAGTTTATTTAGGCAAAGAAATCTCATTTGCAGCGATTAATAGTTAAAACAATCGATTTTTATCAGAAGTCGACGAACATTGAATTGTGAGCAATTCAATGATTTCAGATTCTTTACCATGACAAGAGAGGCCCAAGTCAAAACCTTTCCTCTAACAGTATTGTAGAGAAAACATTTATTACCAGGCTTTTTAACAGGGTTTGTGTTACGCACCAAGGATTCATATATTGCTGAATAGTCCCAGAATTGCTTTGAGAAAAGGAAGAAAAGAATATCTGCTCTCCCTGGCTGCGTCGTTTTCCTTTAATGGAAGATACGCGGGGTAGCTTGGTAATAAATGTGTTCTCTTTAACACTGCTAGGTTGGTATCGTCCAAAATTTGTGAAAACATTTTGCTAAAGAGGGGTAACTACGTACACATAAGTATACGTTAACCTTAATTTGTTATGACAGACTTACTCTCGACAACGAGGCTGATGTTTTTCCTCTGCAATAGGCCATTACTGTCCACTTCGCAGCTGTAGTTTGCATTTCTTTCTTCTTCAGTAAAATTTAGTTGGAATTTTACACCTGTGCTGTTTTGCATAATAGCTCCATTTTTTCTCCAAACAATGTGTGGAGCCGGTCCACCTTCCGCAGGGCACCACAAAGATGAAGGATGGTTGAACAGGACAAACTGGGTCTGTGCTACAGCAGTTAGGTTTGCAGGGGCTAAAGAACAATTCAAAAAGACTTTAAGAAAATAACTTCTTTGTCTTGCCACGAGCGTGGGAAGAAGGGAAAATGTCTGAGTTCCAAGGGGAATTGAACCTCGAAAGGTCAGATCTGCATTCCAACGGTATACCTTACTTACTACTTTTACTCAATGATGCCAGCAAAAATTTCTTCAAATCAAACGCTGATAATTCCTACCTGTTTCATTCCTTTCTTTTCCCTCATAGTATGAATCCCACTCAAACCGGTATCTACGCTGAGGTGAAAATCTTAACCACATGTTATGTCCACTGGATCGCAGGGTAAAATAAGGAGTACTCCTTCCACAAAATACACCCAGTAGATTGGCAGACTGATTATAACCATCACGGATCTCAAGATACTCCTCATCACCACAAGGTGCTCCAGTCAACCAATCGGGCTTGTAGATGCTAAATCTTATTTCCACATATTGCCCTTTCTCCACCTGAATGAGCTGAGTAGTGTGAAATCGTGGGACACATTTTCGAGTGTATACTTCCGTGATTATTACAACTGGAAACAAATAACATCCTCCAATTAGGCAATAGGTATTTATAAAAACACAGTACATCAACACTATTAATCACTGCCTGTGAAGTCAGTTGAGTTCAAATAATTTGGCCTCAAATGTACAAGAAGAATGATTCGTTTGCATTACATCAATATACCGCGGTCCGGTTAGGTCAATTAGTTAGGGCGCCGGATTGTGTTGTGCGGGAGGTCGAGGGTTCGAGCCCTGGCCTGACCAATACTCATGGTCTTAAAATAAGTGAGGAGAATTTGCTACCTTTCTATATTCGAGAAATGGATAGATATTCTAGTCTTCTCGGATAAGGACGAGTAAACCGTAAGCCCCGTCTCCAGCAGGGTTAGGGGTAGGAGACGTTAATTTTCCACGCACGAGATTACTGTGTGGTGGATGTCCTCCCTTAGGTGGAATGGGTGGGTGTTGGCCCTGAAAAGCCCCTATGGGGAGTATGTATGTATGTTTGTAGGTATGTATGTAGGTATGTATGTATATCAGCGAGGGAAATTAACCTAAGAAAGCTAATAGCGCTTATGTAAAGGACAACCCCTAAAGATTTCAGCTTTTGATATAAAATTGACAAATCTATTACCAGCAGGACTATTTAACAATTATTCACCTCAAACTCAGTGATTAGAGTTGAATTTATTGTTGAACAATATTCAGAGCCTGAGGTGAATAATGTACATGTTTCGAGTGACTTCAAATGGAACCATCATATTGCCGAAGCCGTATTAAGAAGGCTAGGAAACGTCTGTTTTGCCTCTCTCAGTTAAAGCGCTCAGGTCTAGGTTCTGATGAATCAGTACAGTTCTATCGTAGCTGCATTCGCCCTATTACTGAATATGCCTGCCCGGTCTTTCGTGACAGTCTACCCGTGTATCTTTCTTGTGAGTTAGAGGCAGTACAAAAGAGGGCGATGCGTATCATATTCCCCTGTTTTCCTTATGACGAGGCGCTAGTTAAGGCAGGACTTGTAACTCTGTCAGGCAGAAGACAAGCCCTGACGGACAAACTTTTTAAGAACATTTTGGAAAACAAAAACAGTAAGCTTAAGAATTTACTCCCCCTACAAAATAGCAAACCTCAGGAAGTCACGCGTGTTCAACCCGGTTTTCAAGATTGAGAGATTTCGTAAAAGTTTCATTGTTTCAAATGCACTTAAGGCATAAGATTTTTCATTCCATATTTTAATAGTTTGCGCTTGTCGATCTAGTTTTAATCCTTTTAACTATGTAGAGACTTATATATATATATATATATATAGAAAGTTTAAAAAATTTGGAGGATGGACAACTTATTCTGACGTAAAAAATATAAAAAATTTTAATAAAAAACGTTTCGGTCAGAGACCTTCTTCAGTTACTTACAACTTTTGAAATAAAAAAAGAGCATTAAAAAGGATCGAAGTGCTAATGATTACGTAATTACAGATAACGACTAATGAACTGGTGCTAATAAACAAAAAACCTAATTAAAAGGAAAGCAATGGACAAAATAAAAGAAACAAATCCTAAAAACTAAGAGATAAGAATACTAAATATGTTGATATGAGCGATACACTTCAACAAAACCCCACACACCCTGGACGATTTTCGTTCCAATGCATTGATCAGGTACCGGCCCCTAGTGGCTCTGCAGAGATCGATAGGCTTTTAATCACAAAAGAGGCTTATTGGAGTGCTCAGTTGTTCTCTTTGGCATCCCATGGTTTGAATAAAAGAAAGGAATTTCATTCGAAAAATAGAATTTGCTATAATTAATTTTCCATCTCATATTAGGCGCTACTAATTGATCGTTCAAAGGCCCTTTTCTTGGATTTTGTCGGCCCTTTCCGGATTTGACTCAAAGGCCCTGCCAAGGGATCTCATTATGATTAGTATCATTTAAGGGCCCCTCCAGGGATTTTGTTGCTAATTTGCCCTTTCGGGCTCCAAAGGCCTTGTTTGGGGATTTTGTTACGGTTAACAGTTGTATTAAAAAGTGGGCCTTCCTTCTTTTAATGCTCGCTGCATTGCTTTTTTGCAATTGATTACGCCACTCATATTAACATATTTAGTATTCTTATCGCTTAGTTTTTAGGGTTTGTTTCTTGTATTTTGTCCATTGCTTTCTTTGTTATTAGGTTTTTTGTTTATTAGCACCAGTTCATTAGTCGTTATCTGTAATTACGTAATCATTAGCACTTCGATCGTATTTAATGCTCTTTTTTTATTTCAAAAGTTGCAAATAACTGAAGAAGGTCTCTGACCGAAACGTTTTTTATTAAAATTTTTTATATTTTTTACGTCAGAAGTTGTCCATCCTCGCCATTTTTTAAACTTTCTACGTTCGTGTTGGCTGTAAGGTTTGGACTGCGAATCTTTATTGATCCTCCTGGCGCGGTGCACCTTTGTTGGCCTCAGGTTTCCATTAACGACTTGCTATTTATATATATATATATATATATATATATATATATATATATATATATATAACTAACTGCAGACAGTACTGTTTCGGCCTTCTGGGCCTCATCGGTGCAGTGCTGATGCTAGGATGGAGGAGAACCGAGAGGGTCACCCCAAACGACCCAACATTAATGGTATCGTCTAAGCCATGCCAGAGTGCTCAAACTAGAATAAACTAGTGAGCATGCCATGTAAATATGACGTAATTCAACCGTTGGATTGCAAAGTTATAGCGGGGTTCCCACGCGCGCGAAGCGCGTGTGGGGCAGAGCCCAATACCTACGGAATATGGTCAACCTCTATACGTTTGGTTGTCACGTGACTTACTGAGCGTGCGTACGTGCGTACGTGCCCTCTGTCATGTATGCCATCGCGAAAGTACTATATGATCAAATTTGAAAATATGGCGTCCGCGCGGCCGACCCTCAAAATTTTAGGGTCGGATTTTTCGTTCATTTGCGATCGAGTTAGACCTTGTGGAACTCAGAATGTAAGGTAAGAATGCTGTAGAATACTTTGCCTGGAAAAGAATGGATATCGAGGTCTTAAAGGTGACAGAATAAGCTCTCGAGTCAACGACACTACGATTCTCTAAGGCGATGCGAATTATGGATGTAAATTGAAAACCGAACTTTTGGACTTCAAGCAGGGCCCAGCGACAATTTGACGATTCGATGACCCGGTAAATATTATGTTAGAGTAACAATGTGTTCAAAAAGTATTGTTTAATATAAGATTTTGCGTCAAATTGAAGTTTTTTCAGAATTTTCAACATAACGCTGCGCAATTTCTCATTGGCCTTGAAAGCAAGTAAACAACGATCTAAGCATGATGAATTTTACCGGGTGGGCTTCCAGAAATTGGTACCTTTTTCGCTTATAACAGCAAATCAAAAACTGTTTTGAATAAATCTGTCGTCCCGAAATATTTCTTGCCCATTTTAGTCTTGCTAGATACCATGGAACTTGAGATCTCTTCACTCATGGACAAATTCGCACATTCCATTTTGAATTATAACATAACCAAAGTAAAGCATGCGCTCTGATTCGTCAATTTAGCGTCCCCCATTTGCCCATGGGTGTAGGCTGCTGACGTGAGCAAATGTAAAGACTATTTTTCCGCGCGCGCTTGTTTTTTCTGGTCACGTAAGATTTGTTAAATAAAAGGCAACTCTGATCCACATGCCCATTTGCACACATGCGAAAATATTTAGCGATTTTTATCTTTTATCTTGATTTTTGAGTTAAAACGTAATATGCACCTATCGCTTTTTTCGTCGGAAATAAGTTCTTTAATTAGTCTTCTTTCGCTGGAGCTTGTTTTTTGGAAAATATGATTTTTAAAAATTTACTGCGCATTGTGTAAACTTGCTTTCTTGGTTTCTCCAAAATTTTGACTTTTCACAGTCAAGTGTTACACGTAAGTGTCAATGGGTTTAATCCATACTGAAAAAAATGTTTGGGTAAAAATTTTAAACATATGTAAAGAAATTTTATTGCAAAATTTTCACTTATTGGGATCTCCGCTTTTAGGCTTGGCTAAATCTATATATTATAAATAAACTATCTATTATCTATCTATCTAATTGTTTTAGCATAATTGCTTGGGTGCTTTCGAATTCTGCTCAACTGAAAATTCGTTTTGAAGCTGAAACCGTTTAGTTGAAATTGTTTTCATTAGTCGTATGGAGATAAAGAGCCAGTTTCCACTAGAATTTAACAGGTTCGTCAAAAGAGCTAAAAACTTCATATCTTTCTTTTGAAAACTCCGAAAACTAAATAGCACCTCTATTGCTCCTTGGAATTGAATTTTCTTTATCGTGTTCATCATTTCCTTGGCAACACTAACATAACACGAGGCCGTCATTTTAAAATTTAGACAGATTATTCACCTACAAAGTGACACAGGCGTTTAATTTATGGAAGCCCAAAATTTGCACAAAAAAAACTACGTCATTAAGAACTTTTTAAATGTCCCTCGGCGAACGCAAAATGTTCTCCAGTCTCATGCTGATGAAAAATGAATTAAACTTCTTAATTCAATAGGAACAACTAACTTACTGAAAATAGGAGTGAATTTCCACATGCTGTTGATAGACATCTTTCCTAACAAAAGGAAGTATATGAATGTAAATTACGTGCATCCTGAAACCTATACAGAGCAAAATTCATAAACAATGCCTGTCGAGTTAGGCCAATGTTATCTTAGAAAGAATTAACAACTCGTAAAGTAGACGAAGTGTGATTGTTAAACGACTTTAACAGCGTAATGACTTCTTTGACTGTTATCAGAGAATTACTTGCCAGTCTTGCAGATGCTAATCGATTCTACACAAGTGGTAAATTATTTTTCCGAATACCTTGAAACTGACTGTGTATTGTTTTCCGAGACAAAAGAGATTATTCTTGGTTCAAAAACATTCTTTGCAGGAAATATGGAAAACTATAGAATTTAATGCCGTCGTTTGCTCCTATAATCCTACATATCGCTCTTTTATCCTTTTCTTGCTTTTTTCTTTTGTTTTTGTTTTTGTTTTTTTTTTCTTTTTTTTATTTAGTTCCATCTACAAATTTTTTACACATTCATTAATGGAAACCTCACACATGTTACAAGCCGGTAAGTAATAACATTCATCTCTCAAAAATATTAGATAATTTGAAATTTGGGAAATATCAGTACTTAAAATCCTCGAGTCCAGTCGGTCAATTATCCTGTGCGGACACGTGCTTCAGTATCAAAAACTCTTTAGTATCCAAAACTCTGACGTTGTTTTTCAGCCAATTCTGCTCAAATGTACATCGAAAGTTTTGGGCCCGATAAAAACAGAGGAAGAACCCGTGTCAGTAGCATTTTTTATTCGTTCTTTTCTGCTATTTTGTACTTTTTTTCTTCACGAGGGTGAAGAAGTTTGTTTCTTGTAATAATCAGTGTTGTTTCATGCCCGTTTAGCTAAGTTCACTCGAGCTCATCTAAACTCAAAATAATTCTACACGATGTTTAAAGTAATAAAATTCATCTCTGGTTCCTGTCGTACGAATGACTTAATTGCCTAGGTTCAACCTGATAAATACACTTAATAAACCAACAGAGCATGCATAACAACAGAGTTGCCTACCTGAGAGGAGAATATCTCTCAACTTGAGTTATCCCACTGCACGTGCTCTTCAACTCGCTTATACCATCGCACGGAGAATTTTCCTTCGGACCACTTAGGGAGAAATGATAATTTTGACATATGTTCCAAGCTGTCGCTTTCATATGATGAAAGAGAAGAAGCTTGCCGTTATTTTTTATTATTTATTCATATGAAGTTAAAAATTTAAGTTTGACAAGAATTTATTTTCAAAAAAAAAGATGATGCTCTTTTCCTGGAATTAACATGGAGGGAAGTTGTGAAAGAATACTGGTGAAAATTGATGAAGTCAAATGTTTCTGTTAGGATCCTATGAAACATTTTAGTCTCAAGATGGTGATTAATAGTTGCTAGTATGCATAGAGTCTCACTTTTTTTTTAAACTTATTTGAAAAGAAATTGACAAGACCTAAAAGGTCGGAGCCTCAGAAGAGAAAATTGAAAAAGCTCAGCTCTTACAAATGGTAAACCAAGTTAGATGTTCAAAAAGTAAAGGAAATAACTTCCAACATGTACAAGAAACTTCAGTGAGGCAGCCTAAAGCCTCGTCCACACCACGACGAATAAAGACCGAAAATTAGGCCCTTGTTATACCCATGCTCGAATCTGCAGTAGTCTCTGTCAAAAGTGAGTTCTGCTGTGAAGAAGGGAAAGATTTTATGTGGACGAAAAACTCGTGTTGTGTTGAGTTTCCGGTAGGCCGTGTCCAAATTTATCAAGCCAAATCTAAAAGAAGTCTTACAGCTACTAGTAACTCGAAATTGTTGCTTTACTGTTACTCTGATGTTGTTTTTCGGAGCTGTTTCTACTCAAATGTAAGTAGACATTTTGGCCCTGATGAAAAAATTGGGAAGAACCTTCATGAAACGAATTTTTATTGATTCCTTTCCGTACATTTTTCTACTTTCTGTTGGTGAGTGAGTTTGTATATGTCCCGTTTACTCGCCATCCTGTCAAAAAATTAAATTTTTAGACTACATGTTTCAACAGGTCAATTTCGTTCCTGGTTCCTGTAGTAATAATTTTACTTGCCTCAGTTAAACATGATAAATACATTGAATAAACCAACAGAGCACCTATTACAACAAAGTCACCTACCAGTCGCATTTACCATCGAACTGAAAATTTTAATAGTCAGATCACTCAGATAGCACAATAATTCTGACAGCTGTTTCAAGCTGTCGCTTTAAATGACAAAGCAAGGAGCATCCAGCAACTTATTTATTCATGTTAAGTTGGAAATAAGGTTTCATGTACTCGTATCGGAGTCATTTTAAAATAAAGATCAATCTCTTTTTCTGAGAATCGGCCCATGGGAACATTGTTAGAGTTTACCGGAAAAAACAAAGGTAGCTCAAAGTACTTTTTAAGTTTCCATAAAAAACTTTGGTTTTGAGATTGTGGTTGTCAGTTCAGTGATAATTCGCTTGCTTTCTCGCTGGCTAAATTATGGGTTTCTTCTCGGTGAGGTCTCTGTCTCTGTCCCTATATTGGCGTGAGGCTACACGATGCGGAAAGAAACTTGGAAGCATTTTCTGAGTCAAAAGGCCGTTTTCATTCTGTTAAGAGAGCAACGCGATCAGGACATGTCAAAATTTGGGCAAAGTAAGTACCAGATTAATTTTCAGTCTTTGGCATGACATTTATGAAAAATGCGTTACTATTAACATGAATGCTCAAAATGTTTTTCAGTCTTTTTTTATGGGATATTGGGTACTTACCGTTGTTAATGAACTAGAATGACAAAAAGAGTATTAAATTCTGAATCTTTAATCATAGCGTTGTAGGATATATTTCATTGCATAGATATGCTTTGATGCGCACGAGTCTCTTCAGGAATAATAAGGAGTCATAGAAAATCTCTAGTTCAAACGCCGTGCAATTTATGCGTGCGTTTCCAGTGGAATAAGTTCTTAAATTTTATCCGTTTGTCCTGATACATGCTTGGAAAATGTTTGTACCGCAAAGAGGTTTTAGTTTTTCATTATTCATTTCATAAAGTGATGTTTTTAGAATAAAATCTAACATGAAGTTTATTCTGCTATGACCAATTCAAACATGAAGGCATGAAGTAACATGAATAACAGTGTTTTGAAATGAACTAATAAGATAGATACGTTTCTGAAAGAAAAAATTTAAAAGTTTTCGATTTGCAAGTCTTCCTCGAAAAAAACTATTGATTGAAACCAAACTGAAACCGAAAATGTAATTAGAATCGTAAGCCTGTCATCAACAGAACATGAATATCGTCCATGCTATAAAGGTACACAGACAAATCCTGTGACCACGAAAGAAAGGTCACTGCAGTTCGTATTGGAGCTGTGCTGAATATTAAATTTATAACAAGGTTTCTCTGTAGCAGAATTTTTCAGGGAAAGTTCTGACCAAATATTCTGTGTATGTGAAAGCGGTTATTTTGGGATAAACTAAGGAGAATTAGCGAAGGACTAAGTTCCAAGAAGGTTTATTACTAATGGAATTTGTTTAATCTACAATGCAGGTTAAAAGTCTTGAGACACTTAGCATGGTATCACTAAAATCGAATTATTCCCCACCCTTCTCACCCAAACAATGTTGAATTTTTTGCGCTTTGTAAAATAACTTTACTAGAAGTGATGACGGTTCAGTTTTACCAACATTGTTGGAGGAGGGAAGGGAGGGGAGGGGTAGTTTGTTTGCCTGAAGTGGCAAACAGTGGTCTTTCAATAGCTTTCCCAAGGATTTTTGACCCCCCCTTGTAGTCCTATGTAAAAGAAATGGGAAGTGAGTATTTATTTGGACCGGGACTTTCTGTATTGAATGAAATCTTGTTATTTCTCGAGATGTTTAGTGAGCAGCCTATCTTGTTCTTATGTACCAAATTATAATAAACCGTAGATTACAAACAATTTGTTGATTTTACAAGAACTTTTACAAATGTTCGATTCCTTTGCTCGATATTTTAGATTAGCGTAGGTGATCTTCTAGGTAATGTTCGTAATGGTGCAGTAAACAGTTGTATTGAAACCCACCTCACTTGTTGGATTCGGAGGAAAAAAACGTAGAAAATGAATGAACAGGGCCTTTCAATTCAAATTCTTTAATAATTAACTGCAATATCCGTATGAAAAACAAATAAAGAAACATGCATTAGTAGCAAGAAACAAGAACAACAATTTTCGTAAAATTTGCCTTCTTAGCGGTAAGGAATTAACACCTCCTAAAAGTTATAGCGTAAAAGCAATTATTTGAACAGATTCACTTGGCTACCACGACATCACCCAGTGTGCCATATCGATATCTTCAAAACAACACATTTCATTAAGAATTTCATTTTACAGTCCGTTGGACAAAAGTATAATTCCAGAGTATCTAACGCAAACAGTCAATCTTGATTCACGAATCATTCATACCAGTAAATGTCATTTGCAGATTTTCTGGTCATGCTTAGACATACTCCTCTAGGAACTTTAAGAAACAATATTCTATTGAGGAGGAATAGCAACGACACAGATAACTCACAGATCTGTCGTCCTGTTTACGCTGTCCTTCGTCGTTAGTGAATCTAAGATGGTCAGGATACGGCTCAACTTGTCACGTGATAGCTCCGGCAGATGCCGTTGAATCTCGTCACTACGAAGCAATCCGAGGAACTTTGTGAATGAGTGGTTGTTCTAATCTAGGAAACTACATTTTTGCAGGAAGAATGTTCTAAGCGTTAGCATCTTTCATCATTCTATTAAAAGCACTTGTGCCACTCTCTCGCGCTCTTTGACGATGCCGAAATCACCGGACATACGTCCTTAGCTATGTAGGCGTTAATCTTTATATCATACACGAATCTTTATCCAGGGAGATCATAGTCCGCTTAATTGTCATTAAGCTTGCTTTAGTATGTGATTTAAGTTGTCTTTTTGTCGGTAATCTTTCAGCGACGTATTTGCTGTGACCGCTTCCAAACTTGAAATTTAAAAACAAACTATGCTGCTTAGTTTTTGGAAACAAAAATTTCAACACTAAATATCGAGACAGAAGTTATTAATTGTATTCCAGTTCAATTCTTAAAAAGAAATACATAAGCACGAAGCCGTGGTTATTTACTCTATTCTTATCCAAGAATTGCATGAATTTCTCTGTTAGGTAGAAGGGAATTTAATTCACTTTAGAATAATTCTGAATTCCTTTCCTGTTATCACTTGATCACAGTCAAATAAAGATGAGTTAATCAAAGCGTAAATCCACCATGGAACTTTATGTATTTAGATTCCTTGTGAAATTACTGCTCAAGTCTCCGATGCAGACTTTGCCGGAATTTCTTCTTTGAAATCCATATATGTAATATGTTAAAAATATATTTTCGTGGAGCTTAAAAAGGTGTGCGAGAGTTAACAGAGTTTGGTATGAATGAATTACATTTAATAATTCATATAACACAAACAAAATTGTCTTATAACTGCTGCCCGGTTTTGGACAGCATAATTAACATTATATCCCAAATGAGCTCGCTTTTTGTAACAACAAGAGTTGAAAATATCGATTGTTTGCCGGGTTCCTTTGCTCACAAGCGTTTTTATTTTCTTTATACGTTCCCAGGTTCTGTCTTCCTCACCACTACAAATATTTTCTTCCTGATCCATGAGAAATATTTTTTTAACTCGAATAAAAGACCGGGACAATTTTGTTTACCACTTCGTTTGAAACAAGCCAATTAGACTGAGGTTGACGAGGATAAAGTTTTGCGATTAAAATAAGGTGCTCCTATTATTATTCCTAAAACCTCGATTGATCCCCAGTTAATCTGGTGCCTTTGTTATTGCGGGTAAAACATATTTCAAGTGATGATATGAAAAAAGCAATAACAGTAAAGATGAATTAATCAAACTGAAAATATGTAGAGATCTGCTTATTCAATTAACTTACGGGAAATTTTTTTGAGGGCAGCATTGAGTACTGCAGAATTAGGTGTCACTTAACCCCGGTTAAAACACGTAAAACATTTATGTTACTAAAAATTACATTGTGAGTTTGAATGGAATTAGTAACACAGTGACTTCAATTGATCAGGTAAACAACTAAAAGAGAAAGTATCTCTGGGAAACTCATGAAAACAATGTATAAACCCATCTCTTGGTCTCTTAAAGATTATGACCTTGAGTACTTTCTGTGGGGAAATAAATGTAATTTAGAACAGTCGTGCGGCATTCAAAATAAGATGGTCATCCGAGGTCGAACTCAGCATGAAACTGTCTCTAACAAACTCAATAAAAGAAATGCCTTCTAATGCCATAGACGGGCATTATCTGTGTTGATCTAATAAAAAGGAAACTTTTATGGAGTCGGAAAATAGGCATGAGAACTTCACCTCTTGTATAATCCCAGTGTTAATGGGTTGGGCCTATGATTGGATATATATATATGCCACCGTGTATCATTCAGGGATGAGTTTTATTTCTCTAACGACGCTGAACAGATCGTAAAGAGAGCCTCTAAACCTACGCTTAGACTCCTTCGCCCAACTGTTATTTAAGAATGAGGAAAGAACTTAGGCCTCTCTGCCTCGCTGCTGTTTTATTTCTATCAGGTAAGTATTATAACAGCTTCTTTTAAAATGCTATGTATACAGAACGTGTCAAATGTAGTAGGATTCAAAGCACGAGATTCCTGCGTCGAGAAATTGATACTGAAAAGTTACCGCGAAGGGATACGCATTAGAAAATTTTTGTGTGGTATCTAGCTGCGCAGATACCTTTTACCGAAATGGAAAAATTTTTCATTCCATCGAAGTGGAAAAATTTGATCACTCGAAACACGAAACCCAATAGAGTATTCATGCTATACGATAGGGAACTTGTTGAATAATTGATTTCTGATTTGTCGAAGATCACCTGCTGTAACCTTAAAAAAATTTGGGCTGTCGAGCAATTGTGAGTAATTTTCTATTGAGAATTGAAGGTAATCCAAGATTTCTTTAGCTTGACTTCACTCTGTGATAGGTCCAGAAAACTCAGGCCACTTACTCTACCAATCAAATTCAAGACGAGATGTGACATTTTTTCTCGCGATTTTTTACCGAGTTGTGATCGGATCTTTTCGACCATGTAAGTTGTTACGATTACTTTGGTCTCGGTCATACGATACTTAATCGAAGTTTTCTCTAAAGTAGACTCTTTTTTCTGTCTTCCTTGGTTCCTACCCGGTCTTCCGAGGTATTTTCATCTTTTATATCATCTTTTTCTTTATTACTTGCAGTTTCCGGAGGGAAGCCGGAACCCGTAAAATACAAAAAATTGTCGTGCGGTCTGCGTTACTTTCTTTGGCCTGGCTGCACAAAGCCTAACTCCGTGCCACAGAAGGTATGTGGAAGTGACAATAAAACCTATGCGTCGTTTTGTGCCTTTAAAGTCGCCCGGTGCTATGCCAAACAAGACCATAATACCAGATTAACTCCGCAATACAAGGGAGAGTGTGGAAAACCAGAATCGCCAAGAATGATCTTAACGAAGGATAGCCGAAGAAATGGACCGTTTGGGTGCCCAATTTTAAGGCAGTGCGACGGGTTTAAAGGAGAACCTGCATGTGGCAACGATGGACAGATTTACATGAATGCTTGTCACTTGATCTATACGAAGTGCCGAGGCAAGAAATTCTTGGAGCTCATGCCTTTAGGTAAGGAAACTATTGCCTGCGCAATCCAGTCGCTAGAGGATCAATTTCATTGAAAAAAAAAAAAAAAAAACGCTTCTAGTTTTATTTTATCTTACCGAGTGCTAAATGTGTTTTCTTTAGATAAGTAAAAAACTAAGGTATTAGTACAAAAATGATATGAAATTTTGAGTATTTCTTAAAAAGGGCAAGCATTCAAATAATCTTTTGTGAATGGCAAATTTGCGGTTGAGCCATAATGATTGAACGAGCTAACAAAGGAAGAGGTTAATTGGCTTGAAAGACTAAAGACTTCCATCCTGAAGTGATTTCATCATCTCCCGTGAGACCAAGGTACCACTGTAACTTTAGTGTTAAGCCGGTCGTATATTTTCAGATGATACGGCCTCCAGTTCACTTCTATTTTTTATATAGTCGTTCAGTTGGCAGTGTACATTGCAAATGTAAGTAACTTTCAACGTAAAGCTACGGTCGTGTTTACGTACTCTCGTCCGCTAGTCATTCATTTTACCGTTTCTGTTTGGAAAATAAACACGAGCATTATAATATATGACCCATCGCGTGCGTTCAAGTTGAAAAAAAATATGCGTAACTAAACCTTGTTTGATAGTTTATCGTATATTAACTGCGGACATTTTGCGATTGAACAAACGAATTCGAACGAAGAAAAGAAATAATGAGAGGGAGAAAGGAAGAAAACAGAAAAAAGAAAGAAAGAAAGAAAGAAAGAAAGACAAAAAAGTGACCATCATAAATGCATCTGGCCGTGTTTCTTGCTTTCACCCTAGGCGCTATCCCGTCTAAACCTATTTTTGAATGGAGCGCCTTGGCGTTTTTTGAGCATTGACGGTATTTATCGAATGGAATAATCATGCATCGATTTTAAAAATAAGTATAGACTATATCCGAAAAAAAAAACGACTTACTCTTTAGTTTTTAAAACTCTGTGTTAGGTGGAGAGCGATATGTAACAGACGGAACACAAGTGCCGGTTGTTCTTTCGTCTACTTGAATTAATTTTGCCTACTCGAACTTTGGTAGCGAAAGTTCGGGACTGTTTTCTTGTGCGTGATTATGAAAGTGGATTTTTCCAGTCCAAATGTCGTTGGCACAAATTTAAACTTAGCTTCTAAATCAAGTTGGGTGTAGTTTGACATGATGGACCATGCAAAGTAAGTGTCGTGATCTCCAATTAGAGGTACAAACTAAAATAAAAGAACAGTAAGTTTTAGGCCCTGTTTTTTAACTTGCTGATTTGACTGGTTTCCGTCGCGCCAAAGGCCTTTAAGTTAAACTTAGGATTTCTTCTTCGGGAATTTTCTCGCGATTCGAGTCGTTCACTTGGTTCGATCAAGTGGTGCTCGTGAAGGTTTATTTCTTGACCAACGAGGAGGACCTGAAATGGATACCTTCTAATTAAAAAGTTATTTTTAGAAGAGAATTTGTTGAACTATGGATCAATGTCACTCTGAGATTTTCAGTGTTCTCGACCAGGTTGTATATCGTTACGCAAGAACACGGCAAACTCGAAAACACAAGGATCACGTTATCTTAAATTGGATAGGCGAAATTTGGAGAAGATCCTTTTCAGAGCTCACAGCGATCTGTTTACTGCATGAGATTAGTTCTTCAATACTTCTTGCATTTCATTCGTTCTGCATTAATGGCATTGTTCTTCTAAAGTTAGATCCTACATCGGTTTGAGTGTCATCCATCAATACAATGGTGATTCAGCTGGGTGGCGTAGAATTTTGAGACTTAAAGTAGCTCCTCGAGAATGGAGTATTCAGCGTACAAGGCAAAAATATCCCAAAACGCCCTTTGCGTAGTTTTTGGCCCAAACAAACCTTATTCGAGTGTTAACTGTAATCATTATATATCCGTTACTGATTTGTGACAATTCGCAGATATGGTGTTTTTCCAACGGCACTACAACATAGTATTGCGACGCACGCTTTCCTGTGATATTTTGTAAACCAGTATTATACTGCTGCCATTGCTCACGAATACTCTCCGCAAGCAATGTAAAAATTTTTAATTATTATCCTTTCATAAGCACTACGGCTTACAGAATGTTTTCTGTTTCACTGTTTAATCCAGGTTGGAACTATTTGGGGATGGGTATTTTCAATTAATATTCAAAGTCGCTTAATTTTCTGAAAACCAAACTCATTACAATGGGTTTCGGGCTGAAAACATTTTAAAAATCGCGCTTAATAAAGTGACTTTAGCATGAGAAGAAGTAAACATCGCGTGATATTTGAAGCAATCCTTGAGACAGTGTAACTAATTAGAGTCTTTTATCAGATTACATATCGCTTGCTAATGACCATTAATCTCGTTAACTTGATTTCCGTTTCCTCACCACAGTGGTGGCCGTTTGAAGAGCGCATTCCATTTATGAATATGCCTTTACAACTCCGCAGTGGGGAACTTTGGCTAGACTACATTGAGCAGTTGACAATTTTTGAAAGGGAATTTTGCAGGTGCCCCAGAGTTAAGGAAATTTTTGGAAATAAAACGTTTAACCGTCAGCAGATGTCATATCACTGGAAGCACATTCTACTCGGTTATTTGAGGACGCTGTTTTTCATTCCAGTCCGAGGCTCGTATCCTCGACCTCTAGCACGGCAGTACGACGCTCTACAACCTGAGCTAATCAGGTGGTACTTTCGAACAGCGGAACGAACAAAAGAACAATAACTCATCGGCCTCATTGCTATTCACGCCAAATTTAGTGAATTGAAAACTGACGAGAAACCCTAAATTTGGCAATTTTTTGACAAAACATTTGACGGGGAACAAGCACTACCTCCACGCATACCGTTCTTTTTAAGAACCTCCTCTGCTTAATAATGGTAATTGAACTCAGTGGTGTGCAGTTTGGGCTGAAATCATACGTGTGATTTGAAATCACAAGTATGATTTCAGACCAAAATTGCACGAGGTTCAATTACCACTTTATTACATCTATTTTGAAATCGTATAAATACAGGACTTGGTCAATTCAAATGTTTTACTGATGCAGTACTGAGCCGGTTTTTAAATAATAAAAGGAACCGGAAACGCTTTTACATCTTATTTTGTATGCAGAACAGAAAGACTGACGTCATAGGTCAAAGACTCAGTCAAGCGTAAAATGATACGATTTAGAGCAAAAAAATGGTGCGATTCGTGAATAAATCGCACCAATTAGAGCCAATCAGATTACAGGGACCACCAGTGATTTCAAAATGGATGTAATAAAGACGGAAACCGCTACGGATTTCTTTTTTTTTCGCACACTTTTCTATGGCGAGTTAATAAAAGAGAATTTGATTTTAGACATGATTTTGAATTAAGCAGAAGCGTTTGGAATTTTTAGCACCTTGTATTTCGACGGCGCTATAGTCACATTTGGCTTTGTTAATTTAGTTTTTGACTTAAAAAGTACAATTAGTAAAAATCATTCAATTTTCCTACGTCTCTTCAGCGGTTAAACGTCGCGCATGTGCGAACATCGTTTAAAACGATTGGTCGTCTTAGGATGCGTCGTGGCTTTCGAGCGAAACAAATGCACAATCTAGTCAGTCACAATCTTATAACAGCTTACACTGACTTTTTTTATAAAGCCTAAATCAAAATAGTAAATCAAAAGAGTACCTGTTTTCAAATAGGCTATGTGTTGGAGAAGTCCCAAGTCTTCCTTTTCTTTTGTTTGGTTTCCTCTCGCACATTTCCATGAAAATTTTGATTTAGCATCGTATATTTGGATTATTATATGTTGATTATTTTTTTCTTCAAAATTTTGCGCGGGAAATTGCACGCGGCTGGGCAAACACGTTTGACCGCTGTGTTAATTAAGTTACAGGATTTTTTCTGTTTTGATAACAAAAAATTATTTTCAATTAATTCCAGCTTTTTCACGAGAACTGCTACACTGATTTCAGAACTTCATATAATTGCTTTTTGTCATTATTGTTTAATCATTTAGTTATTTATAAAATACTGACAAATTACAGTTATAACCGTGATTACTACCATAAATCACAAGGCTAACATACAGGCGAAGGGCAATCATAGGTTGTTAAACCTAGACATCATATTTTGATTAGTATCTATTTCAGCCCATAGTGCATGTCTAACACAAGGGCTATTTTAAATTTGTTTCAGGTTTTTGTAAAAACTCCAGAAAACTCCTACCGATTACATCGTGTCCCAGACACTGTCCGACCAGTTCTCGACCCGTGTGTGGTTCGAATCGTAAAACATACGAAAGTATCTGTCACCTAGACAAAGCCATTTGTGCATTGCGGAAGAAAAACGATGTCTCTCTTTCTCTGCATTACATTGGAGCATGCAATGCACCGGCCACACAAGAGCCATGCCCGAAATTGGAAGAATGCAAATCTGCACCAAATGGACCTGTATGTGGGTCCAATGGAAAAAGGTACACAAGTGTATGTCACTTACGTGTCGCAATGTGTCTCGGAAAGAGACCAAAAGATCTTAAAGCGTGCCATGCCGCTTGCACATTGCAAAATAATCCCAGGGACTCCCCTGGAAAGAGCCCACAGGAACTTAAGGCGTGCACAGCTACTTGTGCATTGCAGAATGATGCTGATGAGAATCTTACTTTGCATTATTTTGGAGAATGCAATGCTCCAGTTAAACTAAAGCCATGCCCGAGTAGGAAGGAATGCCGCATACATGCGCCGAGGAAGCCCGTGTGTGGCTCGAATAGAAGAACGTATCGGAACTTATGTATCTTTCGGGCATCATCGTGTCGCAAAAAGACGCCACTTAAGCTCTTATTCCCAGAGATGTGCTAGATAAAACAACCGGCTAAAAAACAGCGGTCTGGTTACCTTTTCACAACGTATCAGTTCTAGATCAATGGACCATTTTCAGAGTGTCCTAAACAGTAATTTTCAAAATAGGAACTTATGATTTTAACTTTTAAGCTTTTCAGCAATGATATCATTAAGCGTTGATCTTATAATCAGACATTTTTCTTTTAAAATCAGGAGTCAATTTACCTTGTAGAAGGCACTTTGGGATATCTGTAGTCTTTACAAAGTAGCCTATTGTTCCGTGTTCGTGCGAAGACGGCAAGGCTGAGGAAAGGAAGGGGGTGGGGGTGGGGGTGGGGGTGGGGAGGACTAAGCACTACTTGAACGTAAATTGTTTTACTCTCAGGGAGGTTTGATATCTTGAGTTTAGTTCCTAACATGGTTGGTAAAACCATCAAGATACGGTTAAAATTAATTATTACTTGCTAGAGGCGAAATAGAAATCATAGAAATACTACGCCTAGTTGAACTAGGCCTAAAAATAACAGTTTCTCATTTTATTTAATGTTAGAGAACTTCTGTTTTTTTAGTTTAGGAAAAATTACAGAATTACAGAAATATCACAATATGATAGTAAAGTAACAAGTGCATGGAATTTGTATCTCGCAACATTTTTGCAGATACATTGTACCTGCAATTTTTAGCTTAATAAAGGTTTCAATTTAAAATAACTTATTTTGCGACTTGAAGTTTATGTTAATAAAAATTGATAATACTTACAGCATGAAACGAAGCTGTCATTTTACTTGTTGGGAACCCATCAATTTATTCTATTGCAAATAATTCAGCCTCTTTGAACTAGAATTTTTGTTCAAGGAGGCTCCTCATTTTGGGAGGCACTTGTTTTTTAATCGATAGTTTAGCACCTGAATCAGTGTTCTACAACAGTTCCTTGTTTAAATGACATGTTTTTAACTGATAACCGACCAAACGTGTACCTCACTGACACCTTCAAAACGAGCGGTGAAGTTACGAGAGCCTTGAGGTAGAAAATAGCGAATTCGCCTCACATCGTTTTATATCTACTCAAGGCCCACTCAAAATTGCCAGCTGCACAAACATTATGAGGGGCTTGCAATGAAGGGAGATTCTGAGGTGTCATGATAGCGATGCTTTGGAGACGTCGATGAACTTACTTTTCTTCTTAACCGACGTAGTAGTGTTTAGCGCGGTGGGTTTACCGGCTGCAACAAAGCCAAACCCTTGCAGTGGCGTTGAATTGAAAATAGGAACGCGAATAGTTTGCCGTCGGGTTTCACGCACTCAGACTTCGAACGATTTGTCGATTTCACGTTGCTATTAGCCTATAACGGCTAGGATACATACAAAATTTTTAACAAACGTGCATCACTGTTGTTCTTCTTACTACGATGAGTGGCAAAAGTCTTGACATGCTCTACTACTAATTGAGTTTTTTATAAGTTGCATTCATCTCCCTTTCTCCCCCATTTCCTTGTTGCCTATGGTTACAGAGAGTTCGCTAAAAATATAGTTTCAGGCAACATTGTTCGGGGGGGGGGGGTGAAGGGAGAGGGAAGGGGGACTTCCGAGTGACTTACTGGAGAGTAATTACACGATGTCTTCTTTTTGTTGATTGGAGGGTTCCTGAAGGGGAGGCGTACCTGAACTACTTTTGCCACTCAGTGTAGATCGTTCTCTTCGCCACGCTCTCGTTATCCTTTCCGTTGCAGTTTCCTTAAGTCCCTTATATGAAATCCCGCATCCCACCTTGAATATCCCTCTCCGCTCGACTAAGGACACAAGGCCCACAACAGTTACTAAAACAGTCGACCTTGGTGCGCGTCGAAACTTTCCAAGCTGGCTTATGTAAGACACGGTGGTTATGCTGATTGATATTATTTTGCAACATACTCGTATACACTGGCAGATATTCTCAACGTCACATCTTGATTTGGCACTTTTGGCGAGGGGATGGCGTGCCTAAACCGGAAGGAGAGAATCACGTATGGTATACTGAACAGGGGTGAGAGAGGTTATCAAGATTTACTGTTTGTTTTGCTTTAAGTTGTTGAATAAACGCCGCTCTGGGACAGAGAACGCCACTGCAGAGAGGTTCATATGGATAAACAAAATGGCATAGTACAAGAACACGACTAGGCTTTCAGCTACAGCTGTGAAGTATCAGTTTCGTACACGAATAAATGAATTTTCACTTTCAAGTTTATTCTAGATCTACAGAGAATAAATAGAACGAGATATAAATACATCATCCTTGTTTACACTGAGTAACACCACCTAAAATTTCGGAAGTTAAGCCCGTAAATTCCTGCCTGTTCCCAGCGTTCAGCAGAAAAAAAAAAAAGCAACAGGAAACCCCGAGCAGCGTAAAGCGTTTTATTCTCTTCAAACCACAAAATTCCAAGACGTTTAATGGCCTTTTCAGAACATTTTGAAGCTTTTTTTTTTTCGTTATCTCTTACTTTCCGAAATATAGGTTATCCGATGAAAACAGCGGTGAAACGTTGGGCATGCGCAAGAGGATCATTCCTGGCCAGGCTGCTCGCCAATTTCCCGTGCAAAATTTCTAACTAAGGAAAACATAAGAAACGACAGCTGAAAGAAAATTGAAAAGAATATAATATCTGTTTAAGCAAACAAAAGAAGGAAAAAGGATAACTCGAGCCTTGTCGGGCACAAAGCTTATTCAAGTACGGGTATTCTGTACAATTCTATTTTGAGCTTCACTAGAAAGGTTATACGATTTCAAAACACCATATGACTTACTGTTTCTTTTATGTTTTTATTTGTACTCTAAAAGCAGGCCGACTAGTCATGACAACGTTGAACGCTGTGTTTAAAAGCATTCTCTTTGCTGTTTTTCTCTCTCAGTTAGACAAGAAAGGTATCAATATTTGTCGCCCCTTGGTATATACTGTTTTGGAGACTAAATAGAGCCGACAATCTCTTCTGAAAAGAACTGGCTCTAGAATGAACTAAAACATGAGGGAAATTCCACAAAAATTAAATCATGATTTTGGCTGAACCATTTGGAGCTTCATCCAGCTCAGCTATGGTTTTCTTCAAGGTTTTAAGCAGTACATCGTTTTCCTCCGAGGTCCCAACGGTAATTCTAACACAATCTTTGCAATGGACTTTAGATCCTTGATAGCGAATCACAACTCCTTTTTCTGAGGCCATTTTCCTGTAGATCTCATAGGCGTGGTCTATCCTTAGAAACACGAAGTTGCTATCTGAGGGAAAAATCTAAAAAAGAGAGAGACGAAAATACAAAATTTATGTTCTCTTTATGTGTCAGTTCGAGGTCGAATAGCTGGCAAGTTTGTTAAATTTTCACACATTGCAATTCTAATGTCTCATGGTCATTTATTACCTTAAACTTCTAACCAAACTATACAAGACTTATATTTTAGTTCTTATTAACTGTGCAGGAGGTCTGTATGGGAGAATCTTGACCGAGGTCGCCAGTACAGACCGAACGCAGTGAGGTTTGTACCAGCGACCGAGGTCAAGGTTCTCCAATACAGACCGACCTAGCTTGGTTAATGAGATGTTTATTATATGGCTGTGTCTTACATGCTATTTTTTTACATTTTTTGTACCTTTTTTTCTAGACCGGTCTAGATGCCGGTCTAGATGGGAAAATCTAGACCGCTTTCAATACTGATTTCAGCCAATCAAATTCGTGAATTCTGTAGTTCCCAGTCTTTGTGAGACACAGCCATATAATAATTTGAAATATTAGATCACTCTTAACCCCTTGACCCCTTGGAATGACCAGCATGTACATGTTATTTCTCCTTAGTCAGGGCTCGACACTTAATTTTTCAACCTACTAGCCATGTGGCTCGTGACAACTTAGATGCCATTGCAATTTCAGTTTGTTTACTTACCAAAATGTCTAGTGGAAATAAAAACCCTAAGTCAAAACTGAATTTCTACTAGTCTGTGGCTAGTTGGCTACCACTGGTATCAAGCCCTGCTTATAATGCCCCCCCCCCCACCCCCCACCCTACATCATACCTGAAAGTCACAAGAATAAAGGAAATGTTTACCAATTCAACTAATGATTGTTAAACAAATTCTCCTTGTCAGCACCTTAATAAATGTATGAAGAAAAGTATGGAGAATATGCACACTGATGTTAGGACGTTAAGGGTTATTAATCTAAATGACATACACACATACTGCTGTAGATATGATAGTATGTATTTGCTTAAGAAAATTCAAGTGGGATACATATCCTTGTAACAACTTCACCAGTTACCTTTCTCACTGTTGGAAGTTTCCCCAGCTCTTCAATAATCCTTTTTTTCTGTTCAGCAAGGCTCTTCACATTAGCCTCCATAAGGTGTACATTATCGAGTGCTTTGTGAACTATAGGGGCAGTGAGTTTACTGATGTTGTAGGGAAATTTCACTTTGTTGAATATTGCAATGATGTCTTCATGAGCAATTGCCATTCCAAACCTTTAAAGAAAAATAAAGAGTATTGAACTTTTTTTATAATCAAAATTTCCAACTTTCACAAACTGTGTGTGAAACAGATAATCTGAAACCAGCAAAACTTTTGCAAAATTTGACAAAGAGTTTTTCACAACATGCATCAGTTAATTTCCTCTTGGTCTGTTAGTGGCTCAAGTAGAGAAAAATAAATGATTTGGGGTTTCAAACTCTAAGAAAGGATATTAACATCAAAATAACTTGTAGAGATGTTCTTAGGACAAAAATCTCACCTTATTCCAGCCAAACCAAATGCCTTGGAAAAAGTCTGCAGAATTATTAAGCGTGGATACTTGTCTAAAAGATAACACAGGCTCCCAGAATTGCTGAAATCAACATATGCTTCATCAACCACCACTATTCCTTCAAATCTTTCAAGAAGCCCTATAATCCTGTCAGTTTCCAGTGTGTTGCCTGTTGGGTTGTTTGGGGAACATAAAAAGATCACATGGGTTTGTGGAGTTACTGCATCCAGAACCTAAAAAAAAAATGTTCCTACGGCTCAATGTAAAGCATTATAAGTTAGAACTACAGCTGATCTGGCATCTAGCATCTGGGAGGCATGCCATCAAAGCCTTAACCTTTTTCACTTCCAAGATCTCATCAGTAATTCTCCTTACCATCAGTTATACAATTCGCATGATGTCAATTCAGAGAATTTCAGTATTGAATCAACTAATAATCCCCTAATGATATTTTTCTTTATTCTCATCACTTTTCTGCTTGATATTGTATTGCGATTTTAAGGAGAAACCCTGTCTCGATCACTCATTACTTTTCCACACTTCTCTCTCTGAAATTCTTCACCACCAGTAATAGCATTTATAATTATAATTTACCTGTTATGGCATCATCATTTCATTTATTAATTATAAAGAACTGACAAAAAATGAAATCAGAACTTGGAAAATGAACAGGGAAAGTGTGAATTTTTGACAATAATTGCTGAGAACAATAACAACATCAAAAAGCAACAACTGCACAATCCAATAAAAATGCAGTGGAGGAGGGGGGTGGGGAGTCCTGAGACCAAATCATGTAAACTGAAATAAAGGTTCTGCATATCATAAATACATAAACATGTAAAGTGCATGACTAATAGTGTCTCAAGCAGGAGTGAAGTGAAGTAAACATACGCGAATACACAGTATAATACCTCGTCAACTGGCAAATGGAACTCTTCTGTCAGAGGAACTGAAATGACTTGAATATTATTTATGTCAGCCACAACCTGAAAAAAAGTTCTGCTTTTTAATAATCAAACGTTTTCATCTCTCCCGATGAAACAAAATTTAATTTATTACAAAGTACTCCGTTTACATAATCCTCAATCTTAGGACAACAGTAAATAATTGCAGAGGGAGACGGTTGGAGTGCTAAACTCTAGTCAAGCAGTCCAGGTTTGACAGCAGGGTGTGATAATTATGTGTTTCATACTTGGACAAAACACTTTACTCTCAAAGTGTCTAAATAAGTAATAGTTATTAATATCATAAAGATCACAAAAACTGTTAAAGTGCCACTACGACGAAAATTTTTGTTGCTGGTTTTGACATTTTTTAGTGCCAATCAAGTTAATATGGTTAGAATTGTACTATGCGATAGTTTTTAGGTCGATGAAAGCAAAATACGCCTTGATATAGCTGGCTTAAATTCACAAAAAATCCGTCCACCATTACTCAGCTCGCAACCGAGAGCCAGCGACTGAACTGAAAAGCGGTTTTATGCATGAGTTGGCCTGTGACGTCATATGCGCACTTTCGCATCGTGCTTTGTGTGTTGTGAGAGCTCCACAGTGGAAATTCTAGGCATTTTATAAGATGTATTTTTCCTCGAATTCTTCTTCCAAATGGCATACAAATTTAGCCACGTTTTTTAGGGCGAGCTGTGCATATGATGTCACTTCCGAAAGGCTCCAACTAGTGCAAACTCTTTTTGCCACACTCGGCCATTTTTGAATTGAGTAATGACGGGTGACCAAAAACGAAAAACAAGGTTGAAATAATCATACTTCCCGTGAGAATTTTGCAATTAAACTTGGCATGGTAAGTGTTTCTTACTTCTAGTTTCCAGAAGTGAAAAGAAAAGGCAATGCGAAATTTTGATCATAGTGGCACTTTAATGAACTAGTATCCTTCTTACCAGAGAAACCAAGATAAGTTCTTGCAGTATGAGCAAGGCTGTTAACAAGTTTGAAAGTTGAAGAAAAGTAAGGAATGGTGGGCGGCCACATTATCTTGGACACCAGGTTATTTCAAACCAATTGAAACTATAAATTTCTGATGTACCTTGCATTCCACAAGTTCACATAAATGTTTCTGCAAATTCTGAACGTAGAATTAATTCTCATAATTATTTTAACCTGTAACTAGTAAATATCATAATTGTATGATTACAACTTCCAAACTAAATATTGTATAATTTTCATTGCCAAAACTATATGTAGGTGAAAGTAGCCAGCTTAAAATAACAGATCAGCCAGCAGTTTTGCCTGGGTATCAAGATTTGACAGCTATGAGTATCAGGACCACTTAATATAGTCCAAGTGCTTACTCTGCCTTATAAAGGTGAAACTTTTCATGATGTTCCCATTAGAATTGGTCTTAGAAAAGATTTTTCAATCTTACCTTGTACATTCCATACGTGGGTGGGGTAATCAATAGACTTCCTTCACCAGGGGTACAAAACACCCTTACAACCATGTCAATTGCTTCATCACTACCCACTCCAAGAAATATCTGCTCTTTCTTCACTCCCCTGTACTTTGCTATTTTCTCCTTCAAATCAAAGTTGTAGGGGGAAGGGTAACGATTCATATCACCTTCCATTGGAATGCATGATCCATATGAACATTCATTGGCATCAAGAAGAACTCCTGGTATGAGAAAAACACAGAAAGATTATTGATCAACTCACGTTATAGTTAAACCGCTTTAAGTTCTTCTCTCATAATCTGGGTTTACCATTTTTACTTCATGAATCATAAGTACACCAAGCTCACTGACATATTTTGATATTCCATATTTTGGAATAGTTTTTAAAACCATTTAATGATTAAATAAATTATGTCTATATTTATTATATAGAGAGCGATATATTGAAATAATTTAAATATTAAGTTGAGCAAATAAAAGATATTACATATTTGTAAATATAGAATTGATTACATTTAAAACTATTGAATAATGCCATAATCGGCTTGCCATACACGAGGATTGTATGATGAATAAATTGGAAAGATTTCCGTATAATCTCATGCCATGCCAGTAATAAACAAAGCCGTAATCCCAAAGGTAATCTGTTGTTTTACCTCTACTTTCTTTTATCCATGAATTGTATGCATAACGAAGTATGAGGTTATACGGAAATCTTGCAAAAATTGTTTCATATTCTATCTCCCTCCACAACTGGCCAAAACGTGGAAATGTACATTGTTTGATCGAAGCTTGCATAACGTCGACTAATTAATCGATGCCTTGCACTTCATTAGCACAGCGTGGTTTGCTCATTTTAAAATATTTTCAAAATCAGATAAAAAGAGATTTACCTTCACTGTAATCATCCCTTGCACATCTGTAAGGAGTCAAATTCAGAATATTTGGTCTGACCAGATTTCGCAAATCAAGCTGTAAATGACTCATGATTTCCTGTTGCTCGTAAGCCCGTCCGTAAGCCCTGGAGCTGACTAACCGATGAGTCCACGAAATTTTGTCAGCGGTACCCAAAACTAACAAAATGGCGACTTTGAAGGGCAGGAAGCAGGCCAAGGATTCCTCAGTAATTCTCATCTTTTCAGTTCTCATGAATTCTGTGGGAAAAATTTTCGTTTATATTAACTTTTGTCTCTTTTTTTTTAGTCTAAAGTGCTGTTACAGGTCATAAACACGTTGCTAAGCAGGTGAGTCTGACATGAACTATTTGCAGTTCGGAATTCGAAATTTGGGCCGACACAAAGCAAGTGAAATGGAGACGATGCATGAACCTTCCAGATTATGCATCAAGCACCTTTGGTGAAATGTTCGTTTAGATGTAATTTTTATTTCATAATTCTGTTGAATCAAAACAAAAAATTGGAAAGTGCGAGCTAGCTGAGCAATGGACATTTCCGCAATGCTTTCCTTTGCAGTACCCGGCCCAGTTGTAAGTAAGGCTAGTTTGCAGATATCGCGAAAATCCGCAATATTGCCAAATTGCGGAATACCATGCAGAGCATCCTTAAACTTGATATTATTTACCATTTCCATCAAAGCTCTTTGTGATTCGAGAACGACTTGGCGTCAAACAGGCACATTATTTTTCTAGTAGTACTCCCGGGATTTCAAGATTGATTAATTTCCGTCAGCCGCGTTCAAATTTTTCAGTTAAATTTGCAGGCGTCTCACTCTGTCTGGTATTCTCACTATGTTGTATTCTGCTTAAAGTGGATTATTCTGTTGTCAACTGCTCTGGTGTAGTTTTCTGTGCATCAGCCTTTGTACTTTGTACATTGTTATTGAACATTATTATTATTATTATTATTATTATTATTATTATTATTATTATTATTATTATTATTATTATTATGTCCAGTGGATACGGGGCAATTCTGTTTCCTCTTTGAGAGGTGTGAGGTTTCCTTTGAAGTTGTTTTGATTGACCTCAATAAAGACTACTTTTATTCTTTACATCCTAACTTCATTAAGCATATTCTCCACACTGTCCTCAATACATTTTCTAAGGAACTGACTAAAAGAATCTGTCAAATAATCAAGAGATTGATCATTTGCATTATTCTTCTTACCCTAATGTTTGATTGAAGAGTAAAATATTGTAGGGAGAAATTAGATGATCTGAGTTACTCATCCCCCGGTTAGCTCAATTGGTTAGAGTGCCAGATTGTATGTTGTGTGGTGGGTCAAGGGTTTGAGCCTCGGCCGGACCAATACTCATGGTCTTAAAATAACTGAGGAGAATTTGCTACCTTTCTATAATATCAAGAAATGGATAGATATTCTAGCCTTCTCGGATAAGGACAAAGAAACCATAAGCCCTGTCTCCTGCAGGGTTAGGGGTAGGAGACATTAATTTCCCACGCATGTGATTACTGTGTGGTGGATGTCCTTCCCTGGGGTGAGATGGGTGGTTTCTGTGCTGATGAAAATGTATATTGATATTAGCACAATATAAGTTAATAATAACAATAACAATACTCTCAGGTGTATGGAAGGGGAACTAGATGACTTGGTGAGAAGAAGAGTAAAACACTAAGGGCTGGTTATTTATGAGGTCAAACCCAAACTGCAGTTTTTGCAAGTAATGGGCCATACGTATTCTCTATAAGAGGTTTGCTTTTAATAAACAAATGTCCTTCCACTGGTAGCTTTCAGCCGCTCTTGACACTGTTCACTAAAATAAAAGTTCAGATAAAAGACTGATTCAGCTAAATTCAAGATAGCTTAGAATGTGGTTTTGTTAAACAGCGGCTTAACTTTGTTCAAATATTGGCCCAAAAACTAATGTTAAGACAGTTTTAATTACCAACAATAAATACTGGTTTAGTGAAATTGCTCCCTATTGCAAAAACCCAGGATGTATCAGGAAGATAAAATGTTCTTAATTTTGTGAGGATCCCATAGTGCTTAATCTTCTAGAATCTTATCAAATCACAGTGATAGTTTTCTGATACTAATTTGCACACCTGAGTAAAAGAAAACCCTGAGTAAAGAATTCTGCACAGCCCTATACTTAATTATGCATACAGTTCTTGGATGAAGAAAACTGGCAAAGATAATGAATTATCTTTGAGATTACAGCTTTAAATTAAAAGACAGTATAGCATGAGGTTATACGGAAAACTTTCCCAAGTCTGCATCCACGAAGGAAAAGGTTTCCTTTTAATCATGAGCCATGTTTGGAATGAGATTCTTAACATAAATTAAATGAAAAAATTGGTGATTGATAGAGCAATATTACACAATGTCACATGATGTAAAAACAGTGTACAGAATTCAAGGGTTATGATGTAGATGTCTAAAATGTGCAGGTAATGTTGAGATACATGAACTTGTTGATGTCCTTGGACCAGAAAAGTAAGAGAAGAAATGAAATTTATTCATTTTGTTCATTAGTGATAATGCAGAAAGAAGAGATATTGAACGAGAAAGGTTGCAACATGAATTGAACGAATATGATGACAAGCTAAATAGACTAGTCGAAGGTAAGAGATTCTGTAATTGAGGAAATGACAAAGGTCTTAACAAACTTTGGAGGAATTATTGTAATTTTTATTGTGTTAATTGTCTTTTGCTTTTGTTTCTGTGTCATGTTTTCTATTCTTTGTATACATAGTTGTTGTATGAACATGTGTCTGATGTGTCACTGTAAATGACTTCTCAGAGTTCAGAATACAGCTGAAGAACAACAAGGAGCATTGGAACTGTGGCACGCTTCTTGAGAAGTGCAATTAGTGCTGGTGACAATAGAACTACATATAACCTTTGAATTATTTGTCCTTCTGCAGCACACCAGGATCACTTGAAATCAAGCATTCAAACATTTACTGGAATTTCAACAAGAATTTTAGGTTTGTGTTTGTGACTGTGTTGTGTTTTGGGGGTAATTACCTGTGTATTGAATTCAAGTGAAAACAAGGGGTGTTTGTTTTGATTCCTTTTTTACTTAGTCATATGGCCCAGTGTGGTTGTCACTTAATTGTGATGTAAGATCTCTGTGTGTAAAAAAGATTTAGTAATTAAATGTGGGTTGATTTACAAAGCAGGTACCTCAAATGTTTATGAAGGTGCAGTTGGCAGTCATACATCAAGTTACACATTTGCTAACTAGAAAAAGTTTTTTTTAAGTGTAATTTTACAAAGTGAATCTAATTGTTTTGCAGTTATACACTCCACTAAAATTAATTGTAGTTCATGACAGGCTTGTTTAAAGGAGGCGCCAAACCAAGGGGAGGTGCCACTTTGAGTCGCATTTCATAAAAGGGGGGTATTGGAGGGAGGGCACTTAATTAAGGGGGGTGCATATAAAGTTTGCAAGCACACGAAGAAAGAAATGACTGAAATGGAAAAGAAACGATTAAACTATTAACTATTAAAAAGTTATGAATAAATGTGCAATTCTTTCCTTGTATCCCTCCTATTTTAGAAAGTGAAGGAGGGGAGTGCCTTGGGGGTGCTTATCAGTTTAAGGATGTGGGTTCTTATTGGAGGAAATACAATACACATATAGATGAGATTTCCAGTTTAGACTAGGGTTTCTTTGCTTTTTCAATCTTTCTAATTCAGGGGCTAATTTTCACAATTAAATTTTGAACTACACACAGCATCTCTTGTGAAAGTTAAAGCTCTAAGAGACAATTTGTTAGCATGCAAGTCATTACTGCACTGCAAGAGAGAAGAATTGAAGAAGTATTGGATGGATGGCTTGGAGTACAATGAAGTCTTAAATCTTTTAGATAGAATGTAAGTAGTTTTCTCATATATATTATTAAATTGGTCAGCTTAAGACATTGAGAAAAGGATGCTAGTCTGCTTTCATGTGGTAAAAACAGTGTTTTACCCTCAGGTTGCACTCAAGGCTTAGTTTTGATACAATGATGGTTTTCAGACAAGGAAAATAAGTTTCCTTTTTCAACTCAATGCTGTCCTCTTCAGTAAAGATTTGGGAAACAAACCATTTTGGTGCCTATTGTTGTAAACAACCCATGCAGTATTGGTAAATTTCATCAAATTCTTCTTTGCTGATTCCTTTAAGCTTTTTCAGTCCCCAACATCAGTTTGCATATTCTCTAAAAGTTACTCTTCTCTGCGCATTTCCATCAGCTCTGACAAGGAGAAATTATTTAGCAATCAAGAGCTTTCTAGTAGGTGATCATTTGTTTTATTCTCATGACATTGATGTGTGGTTCAGGGGTGATTATTATGAGGACAAATTAGATGTTAGTCTCTCTCAAGGGGTAAAGGGTTGTCAATCACCAAAACCCTGGTAAGCATGCAGCACTCTGACTTATAAAATATTTTAAATTATTTTGTTTTGCTATATGCGTTGAGCTACATTCATGCATGATTTTCAAGTGTCTTTTTATTGAAAGCTCTCTGTAATTCTGCGTTGTCAATGTTGGAGGCTATCAGTGAATATTTCGCTTGCTGCTTTGCAGCATGGTAAAATATTCACCACTGGCCACCTCTACTTCTGTCATTGAGTATTTGTTTAAACTGTACAGTGACGCACGGCAGGTGACTCTCCATGTGCACAGAGTTACTTGTATGTGTTCACATGTACATGGCCTCTTGATAATGACAGTACTGATTCATGTAGTTTATTTGTAGTATTTCTTTTGAATAAACATGACTCTTCACCTGACTTGAGTAAACTACCTACAGTTATATAATTTATAAATGTGCATGTAAGTGTAAAACTAAAAGTTAAAAAAAATAAGAAATTTTTAATGAATATGATAACTTAATAAAATGTTCCTTAATATTTAATGTTATACTTAATGTAATATGTATAGAGTCATAAACTATTTCTTAAGTGTTTACAAACACTCCATTAAAGCGTTATATAGTCACTTGACATGTTCCTTATGGCCACTGGGAGGTTACATGTTTTAAAATTGCTGCTGCTGTTGAAGAGTTCCAGACTCTTGAGGAAGAATGAATACTGGTGTGGAAGGAGATCTTAAATAGAAACTGACTCTGGCACGTCAGTCAAGTTAGCAGAGAAGAATATGGGTTGGTGTTTCAGTCCCTCTACAGGCATACATCTGTAGATCGCACCAGACTGAAGCACCTGGTGAAACTCTGCAAAGACACCAGTTTGCAGCTCTGGTCTTCTTATACATGTGTACAGTACAATCCTGTAACAGGTCTCTCTATGTAGAATTTTTTTCTTGTTTTTAGAGATCAAGTGAAGAATGTCCCCGAACAGATTGAGAAATATAAGAAAAAGAAATATTACTTGCATGCTACAGAGCTTCTTGTATCTACAGGTATGTAATGTAAATTAAATTTAAAAATAATATATTCAATTTTGCATGTTTGGAAAGTGTGTTATTATCCCTTTGGAGGTTATCTTGGTTTGATAGTGGTAAGTATGACAAAATATTGCTTCACATACTCAACTCCTGTGCAAGATAATAATCCATTGCAAATTACCCCTTCACATTTTTATTGCTTTTGTGGTCTCTTTGGTAATACCTAATATGCAAGTACTTAACTATACTCTACTGGAGAGAGGCACTTTTAGATAATTATAGTTTTATTAAGAACACAAAACAGTACATGCACACCCTGGGCCAGAATTAAGGTCCCTGGAACTGGATTCTGATGCACTTGTCTGTCTACAAAATGACCCCTCACCTGAGTAGAGTTATATATATATCTTATTAACCAAGCACGAGGGCCGTACTGGGAGAATATTGGCCCGAGGTCTTGACAGTACAGACCGAGCAAGCTTGGTTAATAAGAGATTTATTATACGACTGAAGTTCAAAGGGACACAAGTGCAGTATTATTCAGGACAGTGCCCGGTCCAATACTGAGAGAATATTGACTGGCAATAGAGCATTTTGATTAGTTGATTTTAGTTATTGGCCCTATGACTTCCTGAGTCGTGTAATAAGTTATCTTCTCAAATGATTTAAGAGAGTTTTAGATAGAGATAGCTGGAAAGACAACTTTACATACATGTATATGTTAAAAAAAAATATCCAGGACTTACAGATGAAAATGTTCTTAATTTAATTTATTTGTGTATTTCTACATGCAGTTTCTCTACTTGAGGGAAGTTTGTCTGGAGTAGAGGCACTGAGACATCTTCGTCTTGATTTGCAGTCACGCAAAAAGGCAAGTAGAGAAAGTGTGTTAAACAAACTGAGCAAATTTTAAGACCACTTTCATTTGTCTTCTTGATCATGCATGGGATGTAAAGTTCCTGATCAGGTTGATAAAGTTTGATAGTATTCTATTGCTAAGACTACTGTGTTGGTACATTGTACAACTGTCTTGCTGACAATTAAGTTCTGTTGCTTAATAATGTATCGCTCCATGGAGAAGTTTTTTCTGTGGGAGTAGTGATCCCTATTTGTACACTGCATGTACAGCATTTACATATAGCGATTGGTCAAGGAAATGCATGCCTCTATATCAACCAAACAGATGCAAAGCTAAACGCAGTCACAACTTAGTCACTCTTCAGTCTATTTTCACATATTGAAGTTTGAGTTTTCTTTGATCTGTTGCGGTGTATGCATTTACATTAATTTTTCTATGATGGGCTATTCAGTGTTTTCTCTTGTTTCAAGCACAACTGGTGATTGAAGGTAAACATTCAAACTGGTAATGCAATCCCTTTACCTGTTTAATTCTGAAGAATTTCAAATGATTTTAGCTGGTATTAATTAAAAATGGTTGGAGGCAGTAAATTTTACCGGTTACCACCTGAAAAGGAGAACACTGCTATTGGGAGTACTTAAGGTACATTCTGTCGAAGAGTGCACTTGATCGTACCAACTGTCTTTTTTATTTTTGTCATTTTTCTCAGGTGGAGCATGAGTTGCTGATTAAAGAATTGACCACTCATCTGTACTTGAAGTCAGAGAAAAGCCGAGAAAAGCGAGCGAAACTGGTGGCATACATGACAGACAGTGCTGCTTTGGCTGTAAAAGGTACGTGCAGGTGTACATTCTGTATCCATGCTATATAATCAGCTTGTTAGTGGGTTTTATCTCAGTGATTGGTTATTAAAGGGAAAGAAATATCCATGACATGATTTTAGTTACATCATACTGTACATGTCATGTAAAGAAATTTTGTTGTGTTCAAAAGCCTGAAATTTATCGTAAGTGATTCAGTGAAAAACCCTTTGGAAAATCTTAACTTTAAATCTATATAGAATTGTGGCTAAATATACTCATGCAATAATTTACTCAGTGCAAAAATTTCATGTACAGTAATGTAACTTCATGAAGGTACATGTGCATGTATATTTTTATGTGACAATTTAAAATCAAAATGTTTCCTCCAGATGTTGTTTTACACCTGTGCATGAAGTAGCAAACTTGCAGTGTACATGTTCTTGAAACATTGAGTACTGTTATACTTGGACTAATTTATTATTAATTAGCATTGTTTGCCATATTATGTCTTTTTAACAGAATCATCATCCAGTATTGGTTCATCTGGAGGACTCTTTAAAAAGTCCCATTCCCGCACAGCCTCAAGTAAGATAGGAATAGCAATTCTACCTTTCAAAATCAAATCAAATCAAATCAAGTCAATTTATTAAAGTCATAGCTTGGGATTGAGGTTGCCCTCAGTATCTGAGCCAGAGGCTCGTGTATAAAACGCAATGACAAAAACTGAATAAAATAAATAAATGAACAATTGTTATCTAACTATAATAAACTAGATAATAGTAATAGTAAATACATACTCACCAAGCCTAAAATTGTCACATGAACATTGAAAACGATTTACAATTAGCAATAATTACATTGACAACTAGTCCTTAAATTTAAAATGTTAATAAATTCCAAATTTTTATGAAATGCATTTCAATTGGGTGACTGTTTAATATATGTAGGTAGCTTATTCCCTAAGTGAGTAATCTTATAAGTAAAAGAATTATGGAAATACTGGTTGTTATAGGTAGGCTGAACAAGGTTACAGCCACCTCCCCTTAAGCTGTAATGTGAAACACGGAACATAATGAAATCAGAAATATAACTAGGTCCATTTCCCTTAATACATTTATAATAGAGCTGTTATACATGTCTTTCTAGATTAGCTGAGAGATGATTGGCTGGTGCTCTTTGAAGGTGGTGCACCTTCCAGTTGAAAATTTTGTTAATTCTGATCATGTTGATATTGCGCTTATCTCAAGAAATTACATGTTTTTAATTCACTCTGGGTTGAGGGGATTACGAAAACATTTTTAGAACTACATGGTGATGTAGGCTCTTTAGCTTAATAACTAACAACTTGGTAATTTTGGTTTTATCAACTGACTTGATAGTATAAATTGGCCACCTTAAAAATTAATCTAAATTGCTCAGGAACAAGGGGTTTTGATTACAATTTGCTGAATATTTTGGAAAGGTCTGCTTGCTTGCTGTAATTTTCAGTGTAACCTCTTTTGCAGGATCACTGAATCTTTCTGAAACAACATCTACAGATGATTCTCTCTCTTCAACTGAGGTAAAAAAAGCTATGAAGATAAGTCAGATAATTTTGTGTAATTCATGAACTGCCAAAACTGTACATGTATGTAGACAACCACCTTAAAGTTAATAAATGATCAATAACAACAGCAAGGGAAGTTTTTTTCCAAACAGTTTCTTTTATATATTTTTTAGTAAGCTAGTTGTATTAACCCATTTGACTTTTAAGAGTGACCAGCATATAATTTCCCCCCTTACAATTCCATCCCTGAATTAAACATTAATGTCACCAGAAGATAGAAAAATATCAGTAAGAGTATATTAGTTCATTAACATCAAATTATCAGAAGAATCATGAGAAACATAAGGGGAACAGTGCCAAGAATAAATTATAACATAACCAAAGTAAAGCGCGTGCTCTGATTGGTCAATTTAGCGTCCCCCATTTGCCCATGGGTGTACGCTACTGACGTAAGCAAATGCAAAGACTATTTTTCTGTGCACGTTTGTTTTTTCTGATCACGTAAGATTTGTTAAATAACAGGGAACTCTTTAGCTACAATGTATCAATGTTATCAGATACAATGAAATATATGAAGTTCATATATTTTTGCGAGGATCATGCATCATATGTATCAATGTTATGTTATAAAACAAATGGTAAACACCACAGCCTACACTATTGAGTTATTGATGCACTTGGGAGGTTTGCTAAGCACTCAAGAAGCTAAAGTCGCTCGAGGCGATAGCCAAGAGCAACTCTTATGCTTCTTTCGCGCTTAGCAACCTCCCGCGTGCATCCATAACTCAATAGTGTGCACTGTGGTGTTTACCATTTGTTAAATGGGAATAAAAAGGATTAAAAATGAAGAGTGTTGTTAAATATTAAGTTGTTCTGTTTCAGGTCACTGAGGATCTCAATACTGACCCTGAGGCAGACAGTAACCACTTCATGGTAGTGCTCATAGAATCTCTCTCTCTTCTTGGAAAGATCCCTGAAGCACTGGAGGTATTTTACTGTTACTAAATGTAACTGCACAGTCAGGTTGTTTATAGAGATTCTGGGCTTTGATTGGTGAAGGATTCTGTCCTATTTCTCTGTAATCGTCAAGCAGTTTAATGATTATACATATAGCGGTGGCGCTAAGTTTCAAAAGACTGTCACTATGCAACAGCAAAGTGCAGGTCTTCTGTTGGGTTCTTGGCTCCATGGGGGTGACAAATGATTCTTTCTATGATTTGGATGGTTATTGTTCAGGGTAAATGATTCCAACATGAACCTCAACACCTTCAGAGATGAAAAGCACATGTCAGTATAACCAAATGTTAAGCAAACAGATAACATACAAGATTCATATAATTATACATAGAGCTCCTCAAAGGTTTTCAGCAAACAGGAAGTAACAGGTTGTTTTCAGGAATTTGCATTCAGTTACTTGGATGATTTAAAGACAATATGGACGTCTTCTCAGCTTCTAGAAGTTAAATAAAACGGAGGAAAATCGATCCATCTCTATGCTTTTTTTTTTTTTTTTTTTAAATCATGATCCTGTTGAAACAATTTTACCACTTTCTTCTGTGGCTTGACAGGCAATTAAGAAGCGAATGAAGATAGAGATGTCATTGATTATCCATAGAGCTACAACACTTGTTACTAAAAGGTAAGAGATGTTTTCAAGAATGTTGTACGTGTTCAAGAATATTGATCAGTTTTCTAAGGCTATTTTCTGCACGCTTGGTTAGCACCTTTTGTAGAGCGCCAGACTGCTGTCCGGAAGGTTTAGGGTTCAAGCCCCAGACTGGACCTATGTTCAGGGTCCTGAAATAACTAAGGAGAATATGCTGCTTTTGTCGTGACATCTGCAAGTGATTAGACTCTTCTTGAATATAGACTTGTCCGTCGCGTGGGAAAAAAGATGAGTGGAGATAAATATAATGTTAGCGCGCCGCTGGGTGCTCTTGGATTGATGTCGATGCACCGCGCTAGCTCGTCGAGCGTCTCACTCATGGAACTCCTGCGGCGCATCGACGTCACTCCAAGAGCTTCCCGCAGCCTGCTAGCATCAACTTTTTTCCGTTGAATTTTTTTTTTTTTTTTTTTACTCGCGCAATGGACTTCGCCGTAAAAGAGGGACTTCTCGCATGCTATCTTGGATAAGGAAGACGAACCGTTGACCGCGTATTCTTCATCTCCTCTTTACTGGTTAGCAGGGACGTTAAAGAACCCGCACAAAGAGTCGGGAACGTAGCTCCAGATGTTGTGGCCTGGCCTTATTATTGTTTAAACAAGCCCTCATTTAAACCAGCTGTAAAGCTAAATTGGGCCAGCCCGTCTAAAAATTGCAAATAAATAAATACATGTAAAGGAGTAAAGTTTCCCCCTTCAAATCAGCCCTGTGTGTAACTTGAAATACTTGATGTCTGATAACAGGATTGTCGATATCCCCCAGTTTTTTAGTTTTTCTGATGTCTCTCTCTCTTTCTCTCTTTCTTTTTCATTTTTTCTCTTTTTCAAATTACCTTTTTGGTTCTTGAATAGGATTGGACAACCTGGAGAAGTCATACTTCAACAGGTATTTGCATTTATTTATTACAAGTTGTCTTGGATTTTCAAGAATTTGATACATGTACTCCTTGTTCCAGAAGCATGAATCTATAAGGAATGTAGCTACAGGTACTCCTCCCTAAAAACCTGTTAGTCCTTGCAGATTCCCTCCCCCCCCCCATTTCTCTTCCCTCCTACGGCCCTTTGTTCCCGACACTTTCTCATGTTTTGCAAACAGTTCAAACTGAGCACTAAATAGAGAAAGATGTTTTTCGTCTTGTCACGAGCGTTGGACCAAGAAAAAATTCTGAGTCCCCATGAGGAATTGAACTTTAGGCTTTCGGATTGCGTGCTCCTGTGCTCTACCACTGAGTCACAGAGACTCTATGGTGAGCAAGGCCCATTACGATATTCAAAAGCACTGTTTAATACTCCTCGATGACGAGACACTTGGGAGTCACTGAGAGGGTATGGTCCTGCACAATAGAGCAATTCTCAAGTGAGTGTCGTAACTGAACCAAAAGTTCACGTTAATTTCCCACGCACGAGATTACTGTGTGATGGATGTCCTCCCCTGGGGTGGGATGGGCGGGTTAGGATTGATTGTAAAGCGCTGTTGGTCTGTCATTGTAAATAGCTCTCTATAAGTGATAAATTGTAATTGTAATTGTAATTGTAATCTCGATTGGTCCGAAAAAAAAAAACTTAGCCCCCCCTCCCCTCCAAACCAATCGTGGCTCGCGTTTTCAGCGCTTTAGTGGATTGCTTGTTCTTACTTTGAGTTCTCATGGGCTCTTCGGGATGTTTTCTTTTCTTCTGGTATTTTCTTGCCTTAGGTTTTGATTTTGGTTTTGCGACACTGAATCGAAAAGTGCTCTAACACAACCCAGTGACCCTGGATAAAGCTCTAACTGGGACATTTTGTGTGAAGTCCAGTACCTGATAAACATTTAGCCCCTTTGTCTTCCAGTAGAAAGTGAGAAATAGTTTTTATTTTAATTTTCAGAATCAACCTCATTACCTTTTGGAATTGTTAGAAGTGGTGTTCGACTTGTTTAGGGCCGTGGCTCATGCACATGATACAATTCTATCTGCAATCGACCGAGTCCTTGTAAGCAGTGAGGTGTCTTTGTATTTTACTAAACAGATATAATAAATGAATATTGTCATTCAGTTTCGGTTCGCTCTTCTTGCAACATCCTCCATGCCTTTTACATCATTTTTCTTGGTTAGAAAAGTTTCAAAGTAGTGGATATTATCGTGCAACTTTGTAGAAACGTAATCTTAAAAAGTAATTGTTATTTAGTTTGGTGCGAGTGTGAGAGGAAGAAAAAGTCTGTACCCCTTGAAGACGCTCGGGTTTCATGCCCCACCACTTGAGCTAGTGAATGTTTAACACTTTAACTCTAAGGAGTGATAAACATGCAACTTCTCCGTATGTTATCCATACATTATCCAACAAACAGATCATGAGAATACTCCAACTTATCAGGTAGAAGTTGTTATCTTGATTTTACACCAAATTCTCGTAACTAATCTATAAGGAATCCTGTAGCAGCAAGAGGGGAGAATTAACAATCAGGTCTTGGGGGAGAAAGGGTTCATGATGAGCTGAGCCACTATGAGCTGAGCTCGCATATGATCATGAATGGTGCTCTATAGTTTATGCGACAAATTTTTAGGATATAAGTTAAGCGGACTGATTTTGGTCCCTTCACATGCAGGAAGGGAAACTTTCCTTGGCATGAAGTTGTGGACGGTATTTTATGCATTTTTGTATACTTTATTTTTAATATGAAGATTTGGCCGACATGCAATTGTTCCTTGGTGAGGTTACAGAAATGCAGTTTGACACACGAGGCTGAGTGTTTGGGAATATGTTTTAAAAGAGCTTTTCTGAAGGGTGGTAGTAATGATGTGAACGCGTTAGGTTAATCCGTCCAATTTTGTCTTGGTGAGCTGGCCTCTACCTTTCTTGAAAAAGTTGAATTAATTTTTTTATAAGAACGTCTAATGCTCTTTTCCATTTTCTTTTTGCAGAAAACATCAGATACCCCGATTGATTTAGGTACTTTGTAAAGTATGATTTACCAAATTAGATCAGTTTCATTATTTGTTTTGAACTTGCTTGTGACCCATACTTGACTTGCTTGATACTGATGGAAAGTTTCGCAACATGCTAATGTAGCAATTTCTGAGAAATCGTATCCAATAACAATCTGATTTGGCGAATTTTTCAAAAGGACCTGCCCACCACCATAAAGGACCGACTTCATCTTTTCTACGTTAGGTCGGTATTGACTCGGTGAGTGGGCCACATGGAGGGAAAGTGATTGGCCCGATGTCCTGAGGGTACGAACCCCACAGCTATTGGTCGCAATCTGTTGACCGAGAATAAAGGCTGATAGTTTCGAAAGAAACTGTTTGGGGCTGCGTCGGTGGGAGTAACGAAATAATTTGGATATATCAACAAAGTTGAAATGGTAAATTGGCCCCCGTAACGATTACAAAAGCTGACGTTTCGAGCGTTAGCCCTTCGTCGGAACGAATAGAGGAATTGTGGGTTGTGTGTGCTTTTAAAGGCAGAAAATGGAGCTACGTTATTGGTGGGAACATGGCAACGAGAAAAACGTGAATAAATTAGTGGAATGAAAAGCGTTCGTCGATCCCTGTGGGATTTAGACTGCCGGTTTGAAAGATGAGCTTTTGTTCAAGATTTTTATGGCTTTCCGTGCTACCTAAGTGTAAGGAAAGACCGCAGATTGCCATATGTTGCTTGGAATGATTAGGTAATGATGACCGAGAGCCAACTGAATATTTATTTTCCTGTGTGGCCCAACCTCACTCAGTCGATGAGCATATCACCAATGACCACAGCTACACCCCTTCCAAAGCTTTCCGTTCCTTTTTCAAATTGCCTCTGTCGAAGCCCCGGAGGGGTCGTGCGGCCTTTCCCAGCCCCTTAATTGTACCATCTTACACAGCGGGTTTTTTGGGGAGGATGGGGGGGGGAGAGGGGGGGGGACAGGGGGTTGTTTTTCAGTTTAAGTACACGCTTGGCTAGGTCTCACTATAGTAATTATTTATAATTAATTAATGTATAGATTTAACTATAAATACTGTAGATTTTACCAAGCATTTCTCAATTCTGATGGATATACCATTCTTAGTTCGGAAGTGAAGCAAGCTGACTCTCCCTCGTTTTTGTGTTTAGGAGATACCAATATTTACACCATTGACGTTGTTTGGTCTGAGATTCAATTTGCTGTAAGTGGAAAAGTTTTGTACTGAAGATGTAGGATGAGAATGCGTTAGGCTTTTGTTGTATTTGCTTTCCTTGACTGTACAATTTATTTTCAGATCCAAGTATTGCTTAGTGACTACCTAGATGTTCAAAACACTGCAACACAGCAAACCTCAGTGACCTTTTCTGAGTCATCAAGGTAATTTTGTTATCTTCATACTTCATACATGATAGTGTCAGGGCGCATATGTCTTAACGCGGTGGAAACAAAATCTAAAAGCGCTCACTTCACACCTCTGTGGCCTGGGTTCGATTCCTGGACCTTGAGTCACATGTGGGTTGAGTTTGTTGTTGGTTGTTGTCCTTGCTCCGAGGGGTTTCTCTCCCAGTCCTCCGTTTCTCCTCTCTCCGAAAACACCAACATTCCAAACTCCAGTGCGACCGGAAACAGTGAGTCGGAAGAGTCACCGTGTGGAATGTCCACGGCTAAATTGGTATAATTATTTTCATCAAGAAGTGTTCTTATTATTTATTATTACGAGGGAAAATGACGCAAGGAGCCGTCGAAAACTTTTAAAATGTGAGAAAACTCGTATATGGTTTGAGTTTCCTTCTGAGCCGTTTGGAGGGTAGTTTAAGTTTTCGACGTTAACCACAGGGGGACGGAAAAAACAGTGCAATTTTGTCATGTATCCTTTTTGACACTTGTATTAAAATTTTGTTATTTTAATTTGTAAAATTTCAAAGAACGGTTCTCACTGATTGCATTTAGCTTTTTTTCATTAATGGAGTAAGTCTGGTTTTTTTCTTTTTTTTTTTTTTTTTTTTTGCTCAGTGATGTGTCGGTATTCTTTTCTCTGCGAAGAAGAGGACCACTGAAGTCTGATGAGCGGGTAGGAATATCGAGTTTCAGTATTCCATTACTTCGCCATTTTACCATATAAGGGCATAGGAACGTGCAAAATATATGCCACTGTATTACACTGTAGAACAATTCAACAAGATAGATAGAAAGCGGAGCGACAAAAAAGTCGTTCTGAACGATCCAAACCTTGTTATTTTTTACCTGTTTTTCAGGCTTTGCTTTAAGCAAGGAATCCGTTGTTGATTCTTCTGTTGGCCTTGTTTGTGTTGTTTTCGCTTTTCGCGCACCCTTGAACTCCCATGAGTGACCAAGTTTTTTCAAGTATAGATACAAGTTTAGCATAATTTCAGAGCTGAGCAAAGAGTTTCCAGCAATCTGATTGGTCGAGCGGTTCCTTATATGACGCTTCATAAACCGCTCCACACGGTTTATATAAAATGTTAAAATAAAATGTTAATAAATGTTACTAAAATGTTATGATTTTAGAAATTTCTCTGTGTTTCAGCTCTGAAACCATACTAAAACAATTATTCACCTCAGGTTTGGTGAATATTGTCGATGATAATCCCCTCGACTTCGTCTCGGGGATTGTTCGACGATATTCACCTCGCCTTCGGCGAATAATTGTTAAATATACCGTACACATGTAAATACAATATCAAGCAGACAAGGAATGAGAATAAAGGAAAATATCAATCAGGAAATTATTAGTTGATCCAGTACCAAATTCCCTGAACAAACATCATAAGAATTGTGTGACAGACAGAACGGAGAATAGTCCCTTTTACAGTTGTTGGCTTGGTGGCCAAGCCTTTAAACAGGAGTGAGGCTAAGGGTGACCCTGTGGTGATAGAGACCTGTATCTAGTTAGCATGATAACAAAGTAATTTGCATTTGAAAAGCAGCAACATCTCTATCATAACAAGGTCACCCTACGCCTCACTCCTGTTCAAAGGCTTGGCCACCAAGCCCACAACTGTAAAATGGACTATTAATAAAGAGGTCTGAGGAGTGATCGAACAGATTCATTGTTGCCGTGCGTCTGTTCAGTACCAGATCCGAGGTGACTTGATTAAGAGCAAAATAGTGGCACACGAGGCGTAGCTGAGTGTGTCACTGATATTACTGATATTCTTACCACCTTTTGACTTCTCATGCGATCGATAACAGTACGGACCCACGGCAAAATGGAATCTGTTTATTTTATACGATACTGAAAAAAGCAAAATTCTTTTAAGAGTGACGTCATGTGTGTCTATCCTCTAAAAGATCTTAAGTATGAACCAATCAAAATGTGTGTGTATCTCAGCTTATCATGTGACATTTCGTCGATAGTATGAGTTGCGAGGACGTGAAATATTAGCACGCTCTCTGTGAATCATCATATTTCCTTGCTGAGGGAGAGAATTTTCGTTATGATCAATTTTAGTTATCGATCGCAATTTTAAAAGAAAGGTTCATGATTTAGTGCAGTGCCTACTTGCTGAAACAGATACACAACCAGATGAACCATTCCAAAATGTGGTTAAGAAAATAAGCACTAAATATTTATGCGCGTTTTTGGCCTTAAAGCAATCAGTTTATGTGTTTGATACTTCAGTGTTGAATAAGTTCTTGGAATGTCTTTGCTTTTTAGACGCCATTGTATCGTTTTGAAGGTTCTTCGTCAGCGATCAGTATGAATACCTACATCAGGGAGAGACGCCAAGAATGCATGGCTGGGACTGCGGTAAGTAGAACACAGCGGTCAAACGTTGGGCATTCGCATGGGGATCAATTTTTGCCGCGCAAAATTCCAAAGGAAAAGATGAGAAGCAATTGCTTTCACGATAGATGTGCAAAAAAAAAAAAAAAATGAAACGTAGAAATAGAAATCATAGAAATTTGTAAAAGGAAAACAGTATGGAAAAGGAGAACGCTATACTTTTCGAATCTGTCGGGTAACCTGTTGAATTACTTTTTTTTTGTCAGCAAGGAGAAAGATTGACCCAACATAAAGTTAATAATACTCAAAGCTAGCAGACGTACAAATAAGTGAATGTTTAATCCTCTTGCTACAAGGCTTCATTTTACCGTGCGATTGGTGGCAGCAACTTTCGATGTCTAAGCCTCCTAAGTTCGTTTACAACGTGGCTAAACTAATTTATCTTCGAACCTACCATGACAAGTCACCCTTTTTTAGTAAAAGTGTATGCTGTGTGGTGCAACGCGAAGACTGAGAGCTAGGATACTCTCTTTCTCTCATCCCCAGATTTCGCGCGTAACCGATTTTATCGTATCCAGTTCTAGGGTCGGTCTATGCCCAATACAAACATAGGCCACTTCTCTTACGTTAAAACTTTTCAGAATGAAGATGACGATGACACTTATGGTGAGCCGCTACACAATACCAAGCCACAGCTGTTATGTAAACCAAATCCAAGGAATATAACAGGTGAAGTGATGACAAAAACAGATCCATTTGGGTCCGAACCGTGAGAACATATTGGGTGTGGTGTTGATTAATTTTCGGATTAATACCAGAGCAACTGCTGCACCCATCCCTCCCCTAATTCAACATGAACCCTTATTTGTTATTTCTTGAATTTTGTTTGGTTAGGGAAGGGATGGGTACACAGTTGCTCAGACACCGACATGGATCCGAATTTTTTAATCGACGCTGTCGATCTTTTTCTTGAAACGGTTCACTGTGTTTGTTTACCTCGCTGACTCTGGCGCTCCTTGTCTTTTTGTTAGTTGTGTTCTGCCCTCTGATGTCCTTTGTCGGTGAAATAGAATCAGCTATAAAGATACACGGAGAGTAAGTGTGCTATATGTATAGTTAATCTATTTTGTGTTTCCTGTCTTTACTTGCTACCTCATCAGATTGTCTATTGTTACGTGGATAAATTTATGGCCATCCAGTGAGAGTGATTGCTTAAACATTGGAAGTTTCAACCAAACCATCGTAGTTATGGCTTAAAAATGCAAACGAACTCGAGGAACACGCGGAAAACCGTAAATGGGATGTGATTGAAAATAACTGAAGGGCAGTAAGAGTTTCTGAGACAACTTGAAGAAGCTTTGGTCCAGTCTTGTTCATTTGTAACTCTGAATTTTTCCGGGACGTTTTGTCGAAGCAGATATTCCTCTCTCGTGTGGAATGGATTTTACCAACTAGAGGCTATGGCTCTGCTATTTCAAAACTTACTTAGCTTCCGCTAAAACTTGACAACATTTCCTTTTAGGATGAGGTGCACTCTGTATGGTTTTATCACCGACTATGTGAAGGATATTTTCATTGAGGAAATCCTGTTTCATATTACTGAGAAGTTGAAGGAGGTAACCCTAGGTAAGACTTACTGTACTGGCTCCGGTTTTTCGAACAGTGGAGAACGCTATCCGTTGCATAAATCTCTATCCGTTGTATAGCGCAGTACGTTTTGTTAACGCTTATAGCGATTTATCCGTTAGTTAGAGTTATCCGCTCTTTGACCAACTGGGCCCTGAATGCAAAACAGAGGGTAGTGAAGAGTTTGGAGATATGTGATGCCGCAGAGATGAGAGCAGTCGCTTTCAACTGCTGTGGCCTGGGTTCGATTCTCGGGCCTGACGCCGGGTTGGTAACTTAGCCATTCCAATAACACAATAGTTCGCCTCCCACAATAGGTGGGAAGTGGACGCCTTTGTTACTCCGCCTTCCTTTATCCAAGTTTATTTGAATTAAGACATACTATACACCATTTCCAAAATAGCCTCCTGACTGAATGCGATTACAAAAATCGCTAACTCACTGTAGCTGATTATTGGAATTTTTAGTTTGGTTTCTTTGTCGATAGACACGGATACATTTAGAAGAACCACTGATGCAAACATTTTGAAGCTTTTGGGAGCAACCAGACCCCTTCTACAGGTAGGTTTTTGTTTGTTTCGCTTAATCATAGGAGCCTAGGGGTGTATTAAACTGGAGCTTGTCTCAGGTTTTAATCTCGTGAAGCAATAAGCAATGGAAGAACTGATGCTATTCTATCGCAGTTTCCTCTTCCCCAGTCCCACTCCCTCAGTAAAGAATTCGTCAAGTTTCTTTGACTATGAGGATGATAAGCTTTGCTCATACAGCAGACTGAGCTGGCAAGGGCTCGAACCCAGACCGCTCGATTCGGCTGGAGTTCAACGCACTCACCCGGAACTCAATTACTGCGTCTCCCAGTAAAACCGGGCGATATTTTAGTTCCAGGGTTTTCAATCAAACCGTGTTGGTCTGCGATTGGTTATTATGTTTCCTTTAGTCGTCTTTCAAGGATTTATTAATTAGACTTTTGTGGCCTCTTTCTTATTCAAAGCCACCTTTTCTACGTACGGTAGTCACGCGTACAAAAGAATGATTAAAAACCTCTTCAGTTTCACTTTTAATTGACTCAAGTATTTTTTCCCTGTCTGACTAGAGCACCGCTACAGTAGAACAACTGATACAGGATCTGAAGAATCTTATGCACAGCTTACCAAACTACTCGCCTCAGTTTGTTGAAATGGTTTCCAAAATGCTGACGATTTTCAAGGATCGATGTTATGAGACATACAAAGGTACGTTTGATCGCGTGGTGTCCTCTTCTGGTACCTTGGTAAAAATTGTTATTTCAATAACAAACTTGTTTGTTTATCGACAGCTCTGCTGAAATACAGCGCGGAAGGTGACAAAAACACTCGTGTTTTCAGCGCCAACTGGACTAAAGACGAGGATATCAGTCGCTGCTTGAGGTAAAGTCAACGAAAACAGTATCACGTCATTAAAGGGAAAAAATCTGAATCCTTTTAACTCCCAGAAGTGATGAACTTGTAGCTTATCCCTTAATATTCATACAGTGTATTATCCAGCGAACGGATATGAAGAATATTCAAACTTATCAGGTGGAAGTTGTTATCATGTTCTGACATAAAATTGTCGTAACCGATTTACAAGTCGTTAGAGTTAAAGGGTTAAGTATTACGACCGTACTGTTTCATTTCTGTTGCGCTTCGTGAGTCCACAGCATTTTGGCCACTGTAATGACGAATATCGTTGTCGATAAGAGTACTAACCACGCTAAACCACTCAGTCGATTTGTTAAGTATCTGACTGGGTTAGCTCTATCCATTGAGTATCTGACCGGGTTACGTAGCTCTACCCATTGAGCTAACCCGGTTAGCTCAATGGATAGAGCGCTGGACTGTTGTGCGGGAGGTCGAGGGTTCAAGACCCGGCCGGACCAACACTCAAGATCTTAAAGTAATTGAGAAGAATATGCTACCTTCCTTTAACATCAAGAAATGGTTAGATATACTAGTCTTCTCGGATAGGGACGAATAAATGGAGGTCCCGTCTCCTACAGGGTTAGGGGTAGGAGACGTTAATTTCCCACGCGCGAGATTACTGTGTGATGGATGTCCTCCCCTGGGGTGGGATGGGTGGGATTTAATGGGTGGACTACTCGCATGGATCGTATATGTTCCGTTCTAGTCCTACCCTACTGCGGGAATGCAGTGAAAAAGGATTGGAAAAAAATAAATAACTAATGATAAAGAATCGAATTGACTTCAAACGGATTGACATACGGTGTAGAAGAAATTTAGTCCAAGGCTGTTTTAGCTTTCTTTTGAACTGTCGCTTTGTCTTGCAGATCCTTGCCAAACTGGCCTGGCCCTCAACAACACCACTCACATCGACAAAGAAAGGTTAGAGCTAAGTTTAGCCCTGTGAAGTGTTTGAGGAATACTTTGGTTGGATCGGATTTGACTGAACTAACCATTTTTCTGCTTCTTTTAGAAGAGATGTGGTGTTTTCCATGAGTATACGATATCCAGAAACACCAAAAAATAAAACAAGCTAACAAACAAACAAAAATAGGTCCTTGAGCTTTGCCTTGTCTTCTTCAATTGCTCATTTGAAAGACATCTTAGTGAAGATTCGAGTTTAAGAACTGCTGCTAACAGAGTGGTAACTTTTGGAATCGTGAGGTTGATTTGGAATGATTCTTTTGTCGCAGGAAGATGGAGAACAGGATATTGAAGCTGTAAGGAAAAGAAATCAAAAGGTAACGAGAGCGCTTTTTGATTAAGAGTTTCAAAGCCAAACTCAAACTAATCATAAGGCCAGTGGTAGCAAAACTTTAAGGTAATAGTCACAAAGGGCGACTGGCAAAATCCCGACTCAGTAAGAACCAATCAAAAGCTTGGATTTATCTCACGACTACCTTGCCTCACAATAATACTTTTCTATTATTATTTTATGAAATTATTATAAATGATTATTTGCGGCATTTTTTGCAGGAAACAGACATACTGACTGACAATCTGGCCAACCATCTTCTGAACGATTCTGAAGTGCTGTTTGAAGCACGTGATCACAGAACACTGGCAAACCTTCAAGAGAGCATGGTACCAGAGCGTCACTTGTTTCCCTGTTAAAAAAAAAAAAAAAACCGAAGTAGCACTTTAGCAACCTCAAGATGTACCATACCTTCCTTTGCGGACCTATATAATTCACCCTTATCCTCCTGTATTTTTGGGCTAGTGTCTCACTTCTACATGAACTTATCCCAGTTTTTATATCATGGAGCGACCATAGGGTATGAATAATCCTCTGCGGTGGGGGTGCAGTCCATTGCATGTCCTCCCACCCCCCCCCCCTCCCCCCTTTCCGACGCTCATTAAATGTTCATAGCGTATGAATAATCTTCCGGGATGAGAGTGTTAAAGGCCCTAATACGCTTGACTGAGTTGAAAGTTAAAGAATTAATCTATCGTCATTAGTGGTAAATGAATGTGACACCAATATGGAACAAAGCGCTCACCCGGCTAAGCGTTTTGCTCGTGTGTATTGTTAGGAGTGGCTGGCAGGTCACATACGAGGTTTTACCACAAGTTTAAGAGCGCAGTCCACTGATATAAACCTCATAACAACTGAGTCACAGGAGAGAATCAAACCGGTGAGTTTATTTGAAAACCATTTAAACCTAACCTCTCCCCTCCTTTATTGTCGTAAGTTGAGACAATTTAAGAACAAGAATGACAACACTTGTTTTGAGCAAAGAAAAAAGATTGCTGACGTTGTTACCCAATTAGTTGAAAGCAGAGAGAAAGAGAAAGTCTTAAGCACTCTAGACAACAAAGGTGTCTAGTTACAATGATAAGGTTGAGATCGGACGTCAGCATTATCAGGCGCCTCTGGTAGCCGCTTCAGTCCATGTAACGATCTCACCTTCCCTCCCATCCCACCCCAGGGGAGGACATCCACCACAGTAATCTCGTGGGTGGGAAACTAACGTCTCCTACCCCTAACCCTGCAGGAGACGGGGCCTACGGTTTATTCGTCTCTATCCGAGAACACTAGAATATCTATCCATTTCTTAAAGTTATAGAAAGGTAGCAAATTCTCCTCAGATATTTTAAGACCACGAGTATTGGTCCGGCTGGGGCTCGAACCCTCGACCTCCCGCAAACCAATCCGGCGCTCTGACCAATTGAGCTAACCGGGAGGCGGTAAGCACTTTTGGCTTTCCAAAATAACACTGGATTCGGTTATTTGAGGAGTGGCTAACGAACTGTGGGATAGCATTATCCGGATTTTGTTGCCTGCGGGCATAAAAAAGAACCTTAAAATACTCACCACTTTTAAACGATAAAGCAAAGTAATCGATATTATAAGTAAATATGGGTAAAAATGGCTCGAAAGGATAATTTTGATCGGGTTTTTGTTTGTCATTTGAAAGTTCATAATCCTATAACACGTAATTGAGATATCTAAAATAATGGGTGACGGACCACATTTTTAAATGGTGATGATGTTTGAACTATTCAATTAATTCCACTGATAGCCCATTATGTTGATGAGTGTCATTTTGTTCAAAATAAATTCCGTTCAAAATCTAGGAATAGTACTTGATTTTAACCCAACTTTACTACCATGTCATCGTAATCGAGTATTTTAGGTTTCAGTTTCATTTAAGTTGAGAGACTGAAGGCTAAAGCTTTTCGTTGTTAAAGGGTTTTTAAGAGGTGGGCATTGAGTTAAAGCTGACAGAACGCGAACTTAAACTTAACAGAGAGAAGTGCATGACGGGTATGGATTTGCCTACGTTTATGGTAGAAATTGGGTGAGTTGTCCGAGCGTTACTTGTCAATCGACATTAAATATAATCTGTAATAACTTATTAAATGCTTCCTACTAAAAGATCTTAAAGCTAAATTACCCACACATATGCCTTCATTGGTCGATGCATGAATATTCAACAGAGTGTAAAGGGTAAACTAGTTCCTTGTCGTATCCTTGGAAGATTTTACTTAAAAGGAGCTTATGAAATCGTATACCTCGTATTTGAATATAATTACCGTTTAATTTTTTTATCACTGTAAAACAGAGCTTTAAAATGAATGGAACTCAATTGAACGAGATCGTTTCAAAAGTAACTACTCAGTTTAGTATTTTTTTAAGGTATTAGTAATGGCACCGGACTCAAGTGACGTACAATTTCGCCTGATATCAAGCGCGTGCTTTTACATCACGTTTTCGGTATCAGATCAAAATTGCACAACGCAAATGACCATTCTAAGTTAGAAGAAACGCAATTCGATCACCCAACTACAGGATTTGGGTCAGAATTAATGCGTTACTGATTGGTATAAAGTATATTTAAAAAGATTGCGAATTGCGGATAAATTCTGCAAATATGTGAAGAGGTGAAGAATTGTCCGTCACTAGGGTGGTGTAAGTCATCTTCGTGTTACTTGATTGTTCAGCTTTACCATAATGTTATTGGCTGAAAATCTTAAAGTTACACAAGTTAGAGGTGATTGGTTAGTTTCGATTCGTCAGCAATGCTAGGCTGTTCCGTTCGATTCGTTTGTTGTGCTAATGTTGGGAATAACTTAAGTGTAAGGTGCCTGTAGTTAGCGATAACTAAAGTCACTATCAAAGTCAAGAAATGAAATGTCCTCTGCCTAATGAAAAATTGCAACTGATGAACAAATTCGTCCTTATAGCCGTCATAGCCGTTCTCCAACTTTTTGAGTTGCATCGTGTTATACTCAAAGATATTTCTGGGCTTTGTCTGAAGGTGGCTTTTTGTATCCTTTATTTTACAGCAAGAAATCCCGCCTGTCTCCCAGGAAATCCTCCAGTAAGTATGTCTATCCTAGTAAATGAAAACCAGGTAATTGTCATATTACAAGGGAGTAAAAGTACAAGTAAGCATGTAAGACCGGAAAAAAAATGGTTTGAAAAAAATGTTTTTCCCTTGCATTTGACGCACAAGTGGAAGCCAAAAGGGTGAAGTTTTGTGTTTCGTATTCAACTTTCAGAGAAGGTTTGTGGAAAGTCGGTTAAAACTTAATCGCCTTTTATCAACCTACAGATCACTTACAACGCTGGCAGAAGATTTTCAAAACATCTCGGATTCTTGTTTGCTAGTGCTTCATCTGGAGATTAGATGCCATTGCTTTTATTTCCTGATGCGGGCTGTGCAAGAGGTCAGTTAAGCCCGTTTTGTGTGAAAGGAAACACTATAAAATAGTAGCCCTACAATCAGTTTCTACAAGGAAATATATAGAAGCGAGGACAGTTTTTGATCCTGGATTGAAGCTAGCTGCATTTGCAACAAGTGACACTTGGTGATCACTCCAGCTTTGATATCAAGCAGCAATAATGTCATGGAACGATAGAACACCACTCTCTCTGATGTGCTTTTCTGTAAATACCAGAAACTGTTGATGTGGCGTGACGCAGGTTTCATTTATGGTGTTCATCAGCAAAACTTGCCACTCTGCACTTGAAATTCTTTTCTTGCACTCGGCCTTCCGTCAGAGCTTGTATGACGTGTCAAGGACCAGTGATTTTTTTATCGCCGGGGGAGGGGTTGGAGGATTTTGGGGAGATCACATGGTTTTCAAGGGGGGGACGGAGGGGGGATCAGTCACCGCCAACAGAGCATAAAGGAGGGACTACAGACAGAAAATTGACCGCTGATTAACTGCCAATGTGAGGGGAACCATAACAACATTAAAGAGCAATGGGGGGAGTGGGGATGAGGTATATTTTATCGTGACACAACCAAAATCATCCTCCACCCCTCCCCTGATCCCTAAGGCAACGTGAAGCGAATTTTAGACACACATATCAGTGTCTTGTTTTTGGGAGATCGAGTGGTTGTAGCATTTTCTAAATGAAACGTTTGCCGTAGTTCTCAGTTTTGTGAAATTTTAATTAGCTGGCAAATTGACTAGTTGTACTCTCAAATAGAACTGATCTCTTGCTTTTTCCAGTCTAATTACATGTGCAATTCAAACGCCATGGACCCGGATGTGAACGTGAATAATTTGAACAAGAGTTTGTCATCGTTTGAAGAGATTGCAACGGCTTGCATGGGAAACTACAAGTTTAGGTAGTTTACTTCACTTACATAGTTTCATAAATGGAAAATAACCTGTCCATTGATTTTTCTTCTGTGTTTTGTTGATTAGAGTTGACTCATCCTTCCTCTGTTCGGTCTTTGTTTGTGTTCACGTGTCGCCCAACATTTGTTATCTTTGTTTTCAGATACCTGTTTGAGGGAGTGGGTTTCCTCGTATCTTCTATTCTCGTCTCGAACGTTTCGGATATAAAGAGAATTAACCAGAACGGGATTAAGAAAATGTAAGTTTACCGTTTTCCTCTGATTAGGGTGGTTTCAATGAAGGAGTTGTCAATAGACGGATCCTCAGCCGTGTTTGCGCAAAGATTTCTGGGATCGCCAGGGGTCAAACATTACAATTTGCTTGAGGTAAATATATGGCAAAAGGTTGTTTCGATGTCCAAAGAAACTAAAGAGGGTAATTTTGTAGTATTTCGAGACCACTACACGATGTCAATTTTACACTAAATCTTTCACAAGGAGAGTAGGTTATCGGTAGATTTTATTACATTTTTTTTTAATATTCAAAAAGAAAGTTATGCTTCCTTCGTATTAACATTGTCTACAACCATTTCTGAAAAAAAAAAAGAAAAAACAGCGCTTTAAAAGCGTTTCTTTCGCCATTTTTTTTGAGACGTCGAAACAGCCTTTTGCCATATATTTCCTTAAAGCAAACTTCAAAGCTTGATCGCTGACGATCCCAGAACTCTTTACAAAGTCCAGCCTTGATACTCTTCCATGTCGTTAATATCGCACTAATTTATTGCATGATCTCACTGGGTAATTTCATTTTCCAGGTGCCGTAATATCTTCGCTATTCAACAAAACTTGACGAACATCACCATGTCTCGGGAGGGGGACCTAGATCGAGCCAGACAGTATTATGAACTGTTATACTCCAACTCGGATGTAAGTACCAGGCCACTGCTCTACTCAGCTCCCACTTTAATCGGCATTAGTGAAAATGTACCCACGTCACGCGGACACCAACTAGAGTCTCAATTTTGTTCTTACTATTACAACTAAAAGATTCCCATTATGCGGAAGTGGAAACTTAAGGAGAGCTTTTTCGTGATCTGAAATATTTATCCGGCGACAAGTCTCACTATCGATTTTATTTCATCAAGGAAAGCTATACAGTCTTAAAATATTTTGCGTCTCAGCTTATTGAAACGCATTCAACGTAGTAGAGCTTGATATGGCGATAAGAACTTCATTGAGTGGCAAAAGTCTTCCTCCCTCTCACTCTGGTGTTAACAAAAAGGTCACCAACTTCTTACAGCAATGTTTAAGGGGGAAAAGGAACTTCCAAGTACAGTGTTTACCCACAGATAGGCCGCTGTCTTTTGTTTGGAAAAATGGAATCAAATTTAGGGGTACTCCGTTTTGACTCCTCGTTTATATGCGGTTACCTCAAAGATTTACGGTTCGAATAGGTATACTTCTTCTTTATCAACTAACATCTCTCTCGCATTGAGTCAGCAATCATACGGCAAATACAACGAAATACTTAGTCCATATCTTCAATCAATCTAGGTCCTCTTCGCAAAAATGGGTGCATAAGTTTTTCTTTTGTTTATGTTTCTTGTTTGAGTCCACTGCAGCGTGCATGAAATAACCTTTGTTATTAAAAACTAGATCATTGGATAATGCAATTCAAGACTTTTTATTGGCTTAGCCATTATGGTATATCAGCTAATATACCATAATCTACAAATATGGCAAGCGTGCGTGTCAGCTTAAAATTAAAAGGGAGCTAAAAATTTAATAAAATTTAATAATTTAATTTAACGTTTTTAATAAAACAATTATTCCACTCGCGCTTGTTGGATATGAGATGATTATAGCCAACCCAGCGCTACGCGCCTCGTTGGCTATCTATCATCTCATATCCAACGCGCGCTCGCGGAATAATTGTTAACTACACGCGGACGTTTAAAATGCTTCCTTTGCCTCGTCATTTTGTGAGAAATTACCTTACCGCTTTCATTAAAATAGGCCTAAATCATCGTAACAAATGCCCGTAGGTAAGTTATTAGAGATGAATTACAAGATTTCTAATTATTGTTTTGAGCGGAGGGTTGTGGAACATTTACCAACGTCTTTTGCCATTTATTGTACAGCAAGATACTTTGATTAAGCAGACAATTACACAAGTAAAAATAATTTGGTTTTTATCAACCGATTTATAATATAAATTTGCCACCGTAGAGAGTTTTCAAAGCTAACGTTTTGAGCGATAGCCCTTCGTCAGAGCGAAAGGCCCTTCCAAGGTGGTCACTTTACATTCTTAACCTAGTTGACAATACCAAATTTTATTATCCAACTGTGCGCTGTAGAGTATAAATAACGCCCAAAACAAGTACAAATATCAAGTGGTATTTGTACTCCAGAAAACCAGTTAAACAGGTTTTCTCGCATCGCGCAAGTGACGAATTGGATTGAAGTTACGAAAAAAAATGGCGAACAATTTAAATATTTTTCTGACGAAGAAGAGTCGGAATGGCTGGCCATTGATCCAAGTTTATTAGAGAAATCGGACGAAGAAAAGCAGTTAGATGACAATGAAATTTCCACGCCAGTTCCGTTCCGCTTCGTATACCTGTGACACGCACTTCCCGTAAATAAATATCCGCGAAATTCGCCCGCATTGAAATTACAATTTGGCGTGTTAGATAAGAAATCTCTTATTAAACAGTTGGTTGTGTAGTATCGCTGAGTATTTTTTTCTCGTTGTGTGTATTTTGACTCCCCTTACGGGCTCGTCAGAATACCGCACAACTCGTCAAAATGCTCAGCCATACTAACGTTTAATAAGATATATGTCTTTCAATACCCGCCCGTAGCATAGCAATTTCTTTAAAACTTACCCTATTTAAGTAAACAATTAAGTTGGGTATCCTTACATGGCTTAAGTGACAAAGAGCAAGGAAGAAATAAATCCCTTTCTTTGGTTTTTTGTGCAGGAAATCTTAACGTCCATTGTGGAGCAAGGCGCCAAGTTTTCCCAAATGGAGTATGCTGACCTTTTGTCACTGAAGGCGCGTAGTCAGACGGTCCGAGATAACAGTGCGCATGAACAGCGACTGGAAAGACTGAAAGAAATCTTCAACAAGTAAATTATAAGGTCAAAGCCTGGGTGAAAAATTACAAAAATCCATTTTCAAATCAACAAAATTTTTAAAAAACTGAGTTGAAAGTGTTATATTAATGAAATATAACTTTCTTAGCTAAGTTTTGAAATTGAAAATTTTGTTGCTATAAATTTTTTTTTTCATGATTTTGTCCCCGAGGAAAGGCCTATTATCTCAGAAATTTTTCTTTAATAAACATCTCCCCGTCAACATTGTGCTTTTTAAACTTGACTAGAAACTCAGACAAGGACTAAAGTAACGTAGACGTCCCAATTCTTCAAACGAGGGATGGTAATCTCAAATTGCTGGGCATAGTTGCTATATTGAACGATTAATGAAAAGGAACCATTGTTATTTTGTTATTGCTTGAGCGGAACTTAAATTATCATCTCGATAAACAGCTATTTCAGTTTGTCATTTAGTTCATTTGTTGTTTTGTCATTGAAGTTAGTCGAAATGTCAGCATAAAACATCGACCGAACTCTACGTTTTATGATTAAAGGAAACAGTGGAAGAGATAATTTGATGTCAGTTGGACATCAACGTTAAATAATAAAGTGAAATAATAGTACAGAACAAGCTTTAAGCACTAACTAAACCTGCAAAAGATTAAAGAAACGGACAGTTCCTTAGTTGTAAGTATTTCATCAACAAAACAAATGAAAACAATTCTTTGAAAAACTGTTCTTTCTGTCCCACTTTGTTTTTAAACTTAGCTAAAACGTGTAGAGAGCCTTGTAAACGTCCCACATTTGAAGGGCGATATCCTCGTCAATAATTAGCCATGGCACCTCAATCTCGAATTTTCTGAATCCTGATTGTGTGTTCTGGTGAAGCTCTTGAAGGCTGCATTTCTCTCCCCGTCCCTCAGGAGCATTGTTACCAACTCCAGATACACAGTGCCCTTGATTATGTATCTTACAGCAAGCTTTCTCCTTGTCTCTGTCCTTGCGCAAGCTCCCATTACTAGAACCGAAAATGTTTCTTAAAGAGATGAACAAGGCGATTCTGTGTAACCTGCAGATTTGTTTTGTTTTTTTTTTTGTTTGTTTGTTTGTTTTTTTTTTTTTTTCAATCTAATGAGCTAGAGGGAAAGCAAGCGCACGATTAGCCTCTGAACGGATCAAGGTGAACACTTCGGGAAGGAAAAAGACAGCGAACACTCCTTACGCCTTCTGAAACCCCACGAACCTTGCCACACAGTCTCTGATTGGTCAAAATCACACATGATGACCTCTCGGAAAATCTTAGTAACTGTAAAAATTCCAAGAACGAAAGGAGAGGCTAGTGTCTAAACAATGTAGAAAACATGTATTATTTTGTAGTCCAAGTCAGTAGTAACCCCTACATTCGGCTTAAATAAAAGCTTCGTTTAAATTTCAAACTGAGGGATAAGTTGGCGTGAACGAAAACTCAAAAACAACAACCAAACCACAACTCGTAAAAACAAAAACAAAAAAAAGTGATGTGCTAGAAAAATGTTCTTTCCAGTTTTCAATGCCAAGGTTAAAGTTCATTGACGTAGTTAGTTTACGGTAAACAGGGCGTAGACGAGGTAAACAGAGGCAGACGTCTGGCTCTTTTATTCTTTGAAGAAATACGTGAAACACGTCCGGTCTCGTCCCAATATCTTTTAGGCGGAAAGCTATCACTCGTCTCGCTTATCAATAAGAGAAAAACAGACTCAGCACGACGTGCACGGCAATTCAATCGAAGTCAAACTGATATGGGATGAAGAATCAGCCGACGCTTTCTCCCAAAAAACATCAATCAAACTGATAAATAGTGCGTGAAATGTTTTAAAAAAATTGTGAAAAATGTCCTTTTTTTTTAATTCAAGAGTAATTAAAGTGTTACTTTGAAAACACCGCTGAATTGGTAATTTACACGCCCAGCAATAGGCCTTTTGCAGTTAGAGATCACGTGCTTAGATCATTACCGCATAGCAACGCCATACTGGAGAGCAAGCACTCCAGTGATCTCAGACAAAATAGAGATCACAGAGGTCTGCATTCAAACAAAGAATACAGCGGATAACAAATTAAAGGGTATCCCAATTTGAGAAATCTTGTAAGTTTTAATCAACAGCTTCCTTGGAGTGTATCAGCGAAAAACGAATTTTGGTGTGATTTTGCTGCTGATACACTCCGGGGAAGCTGTTTATTACTTCTTACTGGATTTCTCGAATTGAGATACCTTGTGACGTGTTATCCGCTGTATTCTTTGTTTGAATGCAGACCTCTGTGACCTCTATACTGTCTGAGATGACTGGAGTGCTTGCTCTCCAGTATGGCGTTGCTATGCGGTATCTAAGCACGTGATCTCTAGCTTCAAAAGGCCTATTGCGCCAGCGATACAACCCGCTCGCTTCCTGTGTATTCCTATGCCCCCTACAAATTGAGCGCTGTGCGGAGTTACATCACTCGATAGTAGTTTCAATAAACCAGTGTTTTATTTTGACTGATGTGTCAACTTGTAGAAAATTTTTTAAGACTATGTACAAAAGTTCGTAATAACTTCAAACAGTTCTTGCTGAACCCAGGTATAGATGTCCTCTCTTTCCTAGAACAACATCGACATTTGACCATGTAGTATGCTCTTGGCGGTGAGTACGGGAGCGTTAAAAGGACTGTACTCGGTAGTGGTTCCGTTCCGGCAACCTCGATCCGAATCGAGTGAGGAGCTTGATGACAATCATAACCTATTTACGCGACATTGGTCTCTCAGACCAATAACATCGCGGCAAATCTAACCATTCAGCGTACGCAAAACAGACCCATAATACTCGACTGACACGCAACTCTTCACTCGACGCTGATGATGACTTTCGTTGAGGCTTTGTAAACATCAGTGACTGCTACTGACAACACTCCTTCCCACCACTACCCTCTACTTCTCCATCAGACTTTATGCGTGAAAGGTGGTTCAGGTCGGCCTTGAGTCACTTTAATGTATCAAATGTAAGCAGTTGTTAGTATTGAACCGAGGATAATCAATCTTGCAAGGAGAACCAGGGATGCTGCAGAACTTCTCTTAATCTTGGTCGATTCGAGGGGGCTGGATTCAGCAGCATGCGGATCAAATCAGCGGCCTCTGTTGAGAAAGGAACAAGATTTGACAAAAAAAATTAGGCAAAAAAAAATAAATAAATAAATAATTTTCCAGACGTCCATTTATAACCGCATACAACATTTGTTACCTGGTGAAACGTACTCTGGAATTCGTGGTTTGAAATTCAGAGCATCTTCTGGCTTCTCAAAAGCCATGTCTTCAGATAAGATTTCCACTAATAGTATTCCTAATTGCCAGACAGTTCCCTGGCAACCGTCATAGCGTCCTGCTGTAATGCTTTCAGGTGGCTTGTATGCAGTGGTTCCTGAAACAAATTCGGCAGAGTTCTCTGGTGAGAGCGGCTATCGTACAATTCCAGTTGTCGTAATCTGTTCGTATTTTCGATGGCTATGGTAAGTTATGACCCTTTCTGTCCTTTTCTAAAACCAAATTCACCCATATATTTGTTTCTGACTTCTCCAACGAATGACATTAGATTTTGTTAGACATTTAAGAATAAATATTAGCGAGAACAAACAATCGCATTCCATACGCGCGAAACTATTTATTTAATAGTTTACATTTATGAACTCAACACGCGCAATTATTTATTTAAATTTTTTAAAGAAATTTTTACCTTTTTACGTTTGTCACCTTCGTACGGTATAAATTAACTATTCATTTTTATTCTCTCCTCACTTAAGAATGATGACATGGAGTCATCGAAACGTTGTGTGTTTTTCTCGCTAATATTTATTCTTAAATGTCCAACCGGACGGTGCGCGTAAATGGTAAGGGCCCCAAGCCAGTGTACAATTTTCCCCCTTACCCCCCCCTCCCTCCCTCCACTTTCATAAACTATATATCAGCACTACAAATTAAAATTCCAAGTCGCCTGTTTTCACCTCTGAACGTATCAAAAGGTTCTTCTTGAACCTCGGATGCCAAACCAAAGTCAATCAACTTGATTTCGTCTTTGAGCAAGTCCAGCAAAATGTTCTCTGGCTTGAGATCGCGGTGAATGACACCATGCTCCTCGCAGCTGATGTTGGCCTCGACGACCTGGCTGAAATATTTCCTGGCCTCTTTCTCATTAAGAACTACCTTCGTTTGTAACACATCGAACAAATCTTGGCATTGCTCTGGTCTTTCCATAACGATCACATAATAATCCTCTGTAGAAAACACCTCGTATATCTCGATCACGTATTGATGCCTTGCTTTGTGCTGAAGATACGCTTCCGCAGGAATTCGAATACCCTCCATCTACAGCAAAGAAGAAACAATGAAATGAAAAATGATTATTCTTTCATCTTCGAATCGATGAGCTAAGCACCCCTTTGTTTCACAGAGATATGGCAATTCATAAACGAAGCGTCTATAGAAGCATCAATAACACAGACAAAAATTTAAAAGCGGATTAAGAACGTACTTAGGTCGAAACTCATGGTCGTCAATGAGTTCACCCTTGCAGCGCACACACGCACACTGCGGTGCTCATTGCTCTTGTCAGCGGTTGGTCGCTGGCGTGAGACAAAGCAACGATACTTTTCTCTACATATCAAACTGTTTCCCCACTGCGATGGACATTTGTTTTTGTCGGTTCCAGCCTGGCGCGGCCACTAACCCAGATGCCCTCCTGAGCAAATTTTCAAAATGGCGGACAAGCCAAAGAGAGAGATAAGAGAACCAAAGCGATTCTGCAACGAATACTCAGCATACACCCCTGTTAAAAAGGTCATTTCACAGAGAAAAGATACAAAATTGTATGATGTTGAAGTCACGGAGGTTGACAAACCCAACAAGAGACTGAAAATTCACTACATTGGCTACAGTACACGTTTCGATGACTGGAGATCCTTCGGGGACGGTGAAGCATCTGAATATTTTCCTTCGAAATTTTATAGATTAGTAGGCTGCAACAAAAATTTATTGGACGACGTTTAGGGTAAAAACAGCAATCTAATCTGAAAAAAAATGTGTTTATTCCGACTCTTTCAGAAAATAACTTTACAAATCTTACTTGTTTATCTGGTAGGTAAACGATGATAAATTAATACCCGAAGCGCTTTCCGAGGTACCCGATTCTTCTCCCACTGCTTTCACGCTTATAAAACAGGAAACGGGCAAAAGGAGGAAGGTGTGGCTGTTTTGACTAGCCATTTTACGAGGTTCGATCTGCTCCTTCTTCGACAATTTATATATCAAAACAAAGGAAATTTGTTCCTCTCTGATTTTGGCGGTACATTTTCAATTTGCGCTTGCGCAAGAGAGAAATCGCCCAAGACTCCTTGCTCGGTCTTGTTTTGACCACGAACGGCTTTTTAATTTTGACGGACCCGCTCGGGAAAAGGTGAAAATGACGAGGGAAAAACTTTACTTTGTAGTACGAAAATATACAAAATGGAAAGCCATCATATTATAGTTCAATATTTCGGTGGTACATTGTTAACTTTTTATACAGAGAGTCGGCAAGATGATATAACATCCAAAAATCGCACTCGATTTGAGTGGGCCGATGAAGTGGGCGTGGTCACGAAATTCTGTAAGACACTATTTGTACCCCGTGAGTTTGATATGTATCGAAATTTTCCGATCTGACCTCGGTATCGCTGGTATCGAATATTGGGCAGCGGTATCGGCCCATCCTTTATGAGAGCACTGACCACTGCATAACTTTAACAGTGCAATATAACGAATAATTCGTCAATCAAATCACGCGACTCGCCATTTAACCAAATGACGTCACAGTATCGATATCGATCTTGATATTAAAGAAAAACGTCAGTATCGTGCTCGGTATCATATTCAGAAAACTGTATCGGCACGTCCTTCACTGTAGTACGGATAAAATTTTCATTTCTAACTTTGCTGTAAAATTCCGGCGAGGTCGGAACACGTGACCCGGTATGTTAGAGGCTAGTTATTTAATGTGATGCTAAGTTTCCACGTGCAACATCTCCATAGCTATTGCTCTTGAGTTTCGAGAGAGATATCCAAGGTGGCAATGTTTTAAGGAAATTTCGGCCCTCGTACCTATCTAGCGATCCTACCTATCTTGCGCAATCGCACCAAGCTGCTCACTGCCTTAGCCACAAGCTTTTCCCATAACTTAACCACACGAGACAATAAGTGATATAAAATAAAGATTGAAGGTGGTTTGCTATGCCTGAATATCTCATCGAAATTTTAAACATTGTTGACGTCGTATTAACAAAGATTTAGTAATACATAGACAGGTAAAAACGAACGATATAAATCCCGACGTTTCGGCGACTTCATGACGCCATTATCAAGGGTACAAATGAAAATAAAATTAACAAATGCGAGTTCAAGAGTTACAACTAATTTGCATAGGGGAGGTAGCTACACAAATACTTTAGCACGGATAGAATCCGTTTGCACGTTCAAACTCGGTGTTAATTGTTTGATTTTTCTGAGGAGTGTGAGCGCTTGAAGAATTTATTCTCACGTTTGGACCACCCTCGCCACCTTATCAACTCCGCCATTAACACCTTTATTAACTCGAGAATTGCTGACCAGCAGCCATTGTAGGCGTTGGGAAGATTGGCGAAAAATGATGTAACCCGAGTAGTCATACCCTTCAAGGACCAAGACTCCGCTAACATTGTTAAGACACAGTTGAAAGACCTTAGCATTAAGCTCCAAACCACAATCCAGCCCGTATTTGTCAGTCGGAAAATTGGCCAAGACCTTAAAGAATGTGAAACCAAACCACAGCTGGTTAATCAACAGTGCGTAGTGTACCAATTTAAATGTAACCTGTGCGATACAGGGAGCTATGTTGGTTACACACGTGGGCATTTATATACCCGCGTGGATAGCCATGAGCACGTCATCTTCAGTACGCAAGCACTACGACAACGACCACGCAGGTGCTGTCCCTGAGGACCTTCTTAGCTGTTTCAAAGTTCTCAAGAAGTGCATGAACAAATTCGATTGTCTTGTCAACGAGATGTTTTACATCAAACAATTAACACCGAGTTTGAACGTGCAAACGGATTCTATCCGTGCTAAAGTATTTTTGTAGCAACCTCCTCTATGCAAACTAGTTGTAACTCTTGAACTCGCATTTGTTAATTTTATTTTCATTTGTACCCTTGATAATGGCGTCATGAAGTCGCCGAAACGTCGGGATTTTATATCATTCGTTTTTACCTGGCTATGTACTGTTGACGTCATTTCTATGATCTATAGGATCATAAACAATAGTAAATTGTGGGGGATTTGTCAAGGTGATGTTCCAACAAATTTTCCTTTGATTGTAGGTGAACATATTCACATCCCTTTTTCGGTCCCGTCATGCAATTATTCTCGTCCCCTACACAAAGGGTGAGCGACACTCAACGAGGCTAGGTAACAGGAGTGAAGCATGGAGAATGGAAACGAATTGGCTATTTACTCATCAGAACGTAGAGATGGAGACAAACGCAGGAGCCCCGGAACAAGTCCATTTAAGTCGAAGGAAGAAAAAGGCCGACCAGAAGCCTCCGAGTTTCATAATCCGTTTTGCTTTCCCGCCTTCATAAGTGAAGGAAACACGACAGACTAGAATAGGCCAGAATAGAATAGAACAGACGAAAATGCTAGTGAAATATGGTGTTCTCTTTCACAGTCTCAAGAGCTTAAAGGACACCGAACTCAAGACTTTTTTAGTATGGATATTAGGGGCGGGGTCATGACCATGTTCGACACACCCTGTCTTGTCCCAATCTCTTCGCGCCCAAAGTTCTATCTTCATGTTGAGAGAAAAACAGACTGCTTCCTGGCCAAGCTAACCACAAGCCGGCAACTTCCTTTATTTTTCTTGAACAGCTTTTTCTCAGCCAAGGCAGTTACACCTCTTAATCCAAAGCTTACTCAACCTGTCTAAAGGTCTCAATCTACAGATAACTCACCTCTTTGAACTCGCGCACCTTTACCCTTTCCACGAACTTAATGGCCACCTGAGGGTGAGGGAAAATGACACATAGTATATAAGCCATTAGTGAGAAGACACAGATTGAGGCAATGGTATCCATAGAGATCACACTGAACATATTGATGCATCACTTCACCATTCGAAAATTTGTCATGATTTGAAAATAATTTTTTTTCAACTACTGAAGTACAGATTGCAGGTATTTTTCCCTTTAGGAAGTTTTTTCGAATTGAGTGCATTAAATTTCTTCGAGAAGTCTCTCTGTCCGAAAATTTTGGACAATCTTCTCGTACGTCAACTGCGACTCCTTCGTGCTCTATATTCTCCAACCCACCCTATTCCTTTCACGGTTAACTTTCTTGATGGCCCTCTGTAAGCACAGGTAGCCCAAGCTCACTACTAGAAAAGCGGACGTGACTGTTACCGTGTTGCGCAACGTTTTATATTTATAAAGGTTTGTATGGGATGTTATCGGTTTGCCTTAAAAGAGAGAAAAAAATGTCTTGTTTTGAAATAAAATGGGCTTACCTTATTGCCTTGTTGTTTTCTATGTTGATTCCTTGCGTCTCAGACCATTTTGAAGCGTTTTCGGCGATTTAGCGCTATGCAGTTGAACACCAACATTGCGCTAACTCGCCGAAAACGCTTCAAAATGGTCTGAGACGCTAGGAATCAACAAAGAAAACAACAAGGCAATAAGGTAAGCCCATTTTATTTCAAAACAAGACATTTTTTTCTCTCTTTTAAGGCAAACCGATAACATCCCATACAAACCTTTATAAATATAAAACGTTGCGCAACACGGTAACAGTCACGTCCGCTTTTCTAGTAGTGAGCTTGGGCTTCCTGTGCTGTAAGTAACTTGTATAACAGAGATTACCCGCGGAGGAGAGGGAAACTATTCTTATATTTGTGGGGAGACGAGAGCTGGCAAATCGGAGCATCATGCCAAAACGTTCTTCACCATGACGACTGCACTATTCTGCTATGTTTACTGTTTACAATGGTATTCATTATGCAAGTCGTATGTGTTTTCAAATTAGTTTTCAGTCCTTACCGGAGCGTTATCTGATTTGCGTATCCCAGAAAAAACTCTTCCAAACGAGCCACTCCCTATCATGTCGCCCAGAACGTACTTGTCAAAATGAGCTGTCATAAGCAAAGTGACTCATGTATTGCTTTCTGTCTAAAAACTCATATCTCCAAGAGGCTATGGTATATGTTTCAATATGCCCATAATTTGGAGCACACACAAAACAGGCTCTTTCTGTAGTAGGCCCCATCTTATCTGACTGTGTTAGACCTTGGAACGCTGGAATTTCATCATGTTATTTACATTTTTTTAAAGGACATAAATCACAAACTCCATCATTTACTCCCCTTCTTTCTACAATAAAATGTATCTGTGCAAAGTTACTCGCAGAATTTTCCATCACCCAGTAATATTCAGCAGATTTTCTGTAGAAAAGCCAATCTCATGAAAGAAAAAAACCAAAAAAATTATTTAAAAAACACGTAAACTTACCATTCAAACTGAGTTTTTTCAAAAAGTTCGGTCGAAAGGATTCGACTTTGTCCGCTGTGACTTGCACCTCGCTTGAGCTGTACAACAAGGACGTATTTATGGATTCCTTCTTGGTCTCAGAAGGCCCTGCCTCTACCTAAAACAAGATGAGAGAAATTACCTAATATCAATAAATAATAATTTTTAATTGGTATTACCTAAGAGACTTTTTCAAGAGAATCTTTATTTGACGTAACTATACAAAAGGAACAGATGGTCCTTCTCAAACAATTTCCTAACCCACCCTCCGACAAGCTAAACAGTGAACACGCTCAGAATTAAAGGTGTTTTGAGAGGCAAAAGTGACCTGCGATTGATTCAGAGATCTAGAGCTCCATTCACTTTCCCAATCAATCAGCTTCAAAACTAAAACCAAACACGACTTGATCGCTCTCGTTTTCCCGCGCCTAAGAAACTTGGCTTAGTATACTTTGACCTCTCATTGGCTCTTTTAATATTTTGCTTAGTTCTAATTAGCTTGTTTTATTCTAAGCTGTCTTTGGCTCTTGTAATATTTTGCTTAGTTCTGATTAGCTTGTTTTATTTTGAGTTCTCACTGACTTTTGTGATAATTTGCTTAGTTTTAAATGGCTTGTTCATTCTGAGCTCTCACTAACTTTTGTGATATTTTGCTTAGTTTTGATTGACTGGTTTTATTTTGAGCTTTCATTGGCTTTTGTAATATTTGGCTTTGTTCTGATTGGCTTGTTCTATTTTGACCTCTCATTGGCTCTTGTGATATTTTGCTCAGCCCCGAATTGCCGTCGTAATTACTTTGGTTTTGATTCTATGAAAACTTTTCAAAAAGCATTCTCATGGTAGTTTAATTACTATTAGCCTTCGATGTGGTTTAGAATCATTTTAATCTATATTTTGGGCATGTATTATTCTACTATATGTATTATATCACGGGGAGGCGATAGGGTAGCAAATCGCTGTTTTAATGCCACAACGCTCGTCACCATGACAAGTGCACTTTGCCACTATTTTTACTTGATTTTGCCACAATTATCATTTAACAATCCAAATGTGTGTTCACATTAGTTTATAACCCTTACCGGGGCAGTATCTGGCTGTTGTGTTGCAGAAACAACTCTCCCAAAAGTATCACCTCCTACATCCACATTCTTGACAAGATGAGCTGTCAAAAGCAAAGTGTGGGAACTCATGTATTGTTTTCTATGTAAAAACTTGAATCTCTAAGAGGCTAGGGTATTTGTGTTTCAGTGTGTCCATGCTTTGGAACGGATATAAAACAGGGCTCTTTCTACTTTAGATTCCACCTTATCAGACTGCGTTATACTTAGGGACGCTAGAATTCCTTTAACTTTTTCATAATATTTTAGAGGATAAGAATTATAGTCTCCATCATTTACTACCCCTCTATCTCCTCCCCCTTCCTCGACAGTTGGGGGGGAGGGAGGGGATTTCAGATGAAAGTTACTATTTCTGCAATAAAGTGTATCTGTGCAACGATGCTATTAGAATTTTCATTCGCTAGCATTCTCCAGCAATCACTTTAATGGAAGAGTTAATCTTTTGAAAGAGAAATTACGAAGGCAGTAAAGAAATAACAGTAACTTACCATTCGAGCTGACTTTGGCAGCGGGGATTTGTATCTCGCTTAAACCAAGCGACAGCGACAGGAAGTCATTCACGGGTTCTTTATTGCTCTTAGAGGGCCCTGCTCCAATCTGAAATAATATCAGAAAAATTACTTAAAACAAAGAAATAATAAGAAGAACCCAGTAAGTAGTAACATGTAAAAATGTACTCCTATACATCAGCGGGGAGACAAAAGGGTGGAAAATCGATGTTTTATTGCAAAAGGCTCCTAAATTTGACAACTTCCCTACGTTGCTGCTATTACTTCATAATGCCATGATTATCATTTACTAAGCCAAATGTGTTTTTCAAATAAGTTTCCAGTCCTTACCAGAACATTAGCAGACTCTCCTGATGCAGCTGTTGCAATTCTTCCAAAATATTCACTTCCATCATCCACATTCTTGGCAAGATGTACTGTCAAAGAAAAGTGTGGGAACTCGTGTATTGCTTTCTATGAAAAGCTTGAATCTCCAAGAGGCTATGGTATTTATGTCTGCATACACGAATTATTTGTGTTAATGCTGATTGTATATTTAGAAACCATCCATTTTCTAATTTGCAAATTTTCTAGAGATAAAAAGTGATCTTTTCGCAAAAAAGTTGTATATGGTTAAAGTTGCTACGAGAAAGATCCTTAATCTACTATTCTTCAGCAGATTTTCCATAGAAAATAAAGAAAAAATAAAGAAAACACATGAATTTACCACTAGGGCCGAGTTTTTGTAAAAAAACAGGTTGACTGGTTTCGGCTTTGTTCACTGTGACTCGTTCTTCGCTTGAACCGAAGGACGAGGACTTATTCACTGGTTCTTTTTTGGTCTTCGAAGGCCGTGTTTCTACCTAAAGGACAATAAGAGAAATTAATCAAAATTAAGAAATAACAATAAAAATAACTCATTTAGTATTTACGAGGGACTCAGATTTGAAAAGTCTTTATTTGTCGTAGCTCTACGATAGGAGCAGGTAGTCTTTCCTAAGCAAAGTGCTAACGATCCTCCGACAAGTTCAATTTTATAGCGTTATCGGGGACTAACTCGACCTTTTGAAATGCTTTTATTTTCTCACATCTTAGAGATAATTGTTTAAGTTGCCTATTTGCAAAATTTGACGATTGAAAAACGTGGCTCTTTCGAAATACATGCGATAGAAATTTCGTTTCGAAGGACGAGTCTCGTAGCAACATAGAAATATGATCCTGGTCTGATGGTGATTTTACTGCTAGTCAGTATACTTTGTCATGTTTCATGATTGTATATTTCTCTGTTTTTAGGAGGACAGTATGTACTTATAGCTTTGAAATATAAAAAAAAAAGGCTGAGGATAAATTAAACCCTACAAATGGCAGAATGTTCCGTGAAACGTCAACAAAAAGTGCGGGAACGTTGGTAAATAAAACTGGTAACTTAAATCATAATTACTTGAGAGTGTAAAGGCACACGGTCTTTTGTCAAACGTTTAGAGCATATCCCTGACTCACTCCAAACACGTCTTAGTCTGAAGTTCAAGAGAATATAAAATCAGTTTACAATGCATGTTAATTTCAGCCTTTTGAGAGACAAAACTCCCAATTCTGGTGGAAATATTCAGGTTAAAGTTGATGAAACTGGTATTCTTGATTTTCACGTGACGTCATCAAAATTAAAAAATACGGGATTATCAATCCTCATGAGATTTCAGTTAGTTAGCTAATAGAGCAGTTGAATACGTATCTTTTTACAAATTTTCAGTTTGATCGGGATTTTCGTCTTGTGATAAAGCAAGGTTGAATTTCTAAGCTCTTGCGTGACACGATATCAAAATGCTGTCACGTAAGTTAAAAAAAAGTGACTTATCTGCTGAGATTTCGCAATTTTAACAGTCCTTGTATGAGAACGAGTAATCATGTAGATTTTTGCGAGCCCTCAGAATACGACTACAGGTTTTCTAAAGCAAAACTCGATGACATATGTTTTTGTTAGCTTCCGGCCGCCATGTTGGTGGGACACCTTTGAGGGACACCAACATGGCGTCTGCATACAAAGCTTTGTAAATTTGAACAACACATTTCTTCGAATATCTCTGACACGGAATAGTGCAAGGTCCTGAATCTTTGCAAGACTATTTGAATATTCATCTTATTTTTATCTCTTAAATTCTTGACTTTATTTGTCAATTGGTTTTGATGATGGTGTCACAGTGAAAACCGGCAATACAAACCTCTTAATGACAGCTGCTTTCGGGAGGTCCTCGCTGCGGCAATGCTATCAGGTGAAAACGTAACATACCATTAGCACACATGAAGCATCTAAAACAATACCTGTACCCTTCTTATTTCTATTGCGGTGAAAATGACAACCAATAGAACTACAAAGCTTGCTTTGGGTACTTCACTCTATTTTTAAGCAGTCTTTCAGACCCTCGAGGTTCAGTGCCAGGCTTCATCCGAATCTTAAGTCTCTGATTCATCAGTCGATGACAAAGCAAAAACTACCCACCTTTTTCCAAAGACAGATTGAAGTTTAATTAATTGTTGCAATTTCCCCAAGTAATGTAAAAGAGTCTTTATCAAGTATACTTGATATGTGGTGTGTGTCAAAACTCACTTTTTTTAACCCGCTTAGCTTCTTCTGTTTAAGCTTCCGCTTTTTCCCTCGTGATAAATCGTGTTCACGTGCCCCAGATGATCCACTTCCTATCATGTTACCCAAAACGCACTTGTCAAAATGAGTTGTCAAAAGAAAAGTGGCTCATGTATCGCTTTCTATCTAAATCTCCAAGAGACTATGGTGTCTATGTTTGAATGTGTCCATTATTTGGAGCTCATACAAAACACGGCTCTTTCGATAATAGGCCCCATCTTATCTAATTGCATTAGACCTGAGGACGCTTCAATTTCACTATGCTAGTTACTTTTTCATGATATTTTAGAGGACAGGAATCAGTCTCTATCATTCATCCTCCCTCTCCCCCTCCCATACGCTGTTATAACTTGATATCTAATTTAAAAATTCTTGAGGCTAAAAATAGTTTTATCCCGGTAAACTCTCACAGATAGTTTCTTTTTGGCATGAGAATTCGTTTTTCCTCTTCTGCACATGTCCATCACGTAACGCAAAGACACTACTAGCCTCTAAATTAGGTAAATTAGGTGCCCCTTTGCAAACGGTTCATTTTTCTATTTGTGAAGTCTTCAAGATAAAATATAAATATTTCTGCCACAAATTAAGTGTATCTGTCGGAATGTTCCATTACCCAGTATTCTTCAACATATTTTCCGTAGAAAAGCCAATCGTTTGAACAAGAACAACCAAACAGTTAACCACCCGGGCAATTATGAAAACACATTAACTTACCTTTCGAACTGAGTTTTTGTAAAAATCCCGGTCGAATGGATTCTGCTTTGTCCGCTGTGACTTGCACCCTGTTTGAATTGTACGACAAGGACGTAATTACGGTTTCTTTTTTGGTCTTACAGGGCCCCGCTTCAACCTAAAATAAGACAGAGACAAATAATAATTATAGCAATGCAGTATGACCAACTAACGTAAATAAGAGAGATCTTTATTTAACGTAACCATACAATGGGAACAGGTAATCTTTTCCAAACAAATTGCTACCACCCTCCGACAAGCTAAACACTGAACACGCTTAGAATTAAAGAAAATTTTACTGCCAGCATGCTTTACATCATTTTATTATATGCTTTGTATTTTTCTCTGTCTTTAGAGGCAAAAGTGACCTGTCATTGTTCAGAAAACACGCTGTACTTTCTCAACCAATCAGATTCAAAACTAAAATCAATCACGACTTGATCATTCTCCTAATCCTGCCCTTAAGGAACTCTCATTGGCTCTTGTGATATTTTCTTAGTTCTGATTGGCCTGTTTTACTTTGAGCTCTCATTGGCCCTTGTGATATTTTGGTTAGTTCTGATTGGTTTGTTTTACTTTGACTTCTCATTAGCTATTGTGATATTTTGGTTAGTTCTGAATGGCTTGTTTTACTTTGAGCTCTCATTGGTTCTTGTGATATTTTGGTTAGTTCTGATTGGCTTGTTTTACTTTGAGCTCTCATTGGCTCTTGTGATATTTTGCTTAGTTCTTATTGGCCTATGCGATTACTTTGATTCTAGATCTGTTTCTATGACGCGAAAAGCGCTCTAATGGTAGTATTTTAAACTACTAATAGGCTTTGCTGTGGCTCAGAATGCGTTTTTTTTCTGTTTTAGGCGTGTGAGAATTTACTGTTACAGAAGCGGGTAGCAAAAAACAGCGGCAAATTGCAGTTTCATGCCAAGACATTCCTTACCATGACGATTGTACAATGCTGTTATGTTTACTTGATTATGCTATGATTATCATTTAAAAGCTAATTCATACCTCGCTTGAATCTGGTAACGGGGACTCAGTCACTTGTTCTTTCTTGGTCTTAGAGAGCCCTGCATCAATCTCAAATAAGATGAGAGAGATTAATTGATGTCAAGGAATAATGATAATAACTTTAAAAAGTGTTTTAGCATAGGACTTAGACTTATTAGGGAGATATTTTTTAACGTAACTTTATCATGGGAACAGGCAGTCCTTCCCAGGAAATTTATAATCACCTTACGACAAGCTAAACATTGAACAAGCTTAAAATTGATAGTGGTTTTACTGCCAGTTTGTTTTATCTTGGTTCCCAATAGTTTTTCTCTGCTTTTAGGATAGCAAGACTAAGAATGTGATATGCACAATGCGCTGTTTCAAACGAACACAAAGATTTCTCTTTGGCATAATGTTAAGTGAAGCAACCAAATACACTTGCTGACTAGTTGACAAATAAAAAATGGTCATTTTATTTACTTGAGATTCTGAATGCCCACAGTCCTTCTTGAAACGTTTAGAAATAGTTTCCTCACTCCTACTACGTCTTAACCTGCAGTTTGTAAAATATAGAAACAGTTTGTAAAGAAAGTTAATTTTAGTCTTTTGAGAGAAGGAACTCCCAATTCTGGTCATGGTAAAAATTTCAGGTAAAGGCTAGGTTGTTAAAACTGGTATGCAAACCTCTTATTGACACCGGCTTTCGGAAGGTACTCGCTGTGGCAACGCTATTAGACCAAAAAAAAAAATAATAAAATAGCAATGACACACATGTAGCAAATAAAAAAGTACCTGTATTTTTCTTGTCTATCTCACTGAAAATGATAACTAATATAACTACAAAGCTGACTTTGTGTACTTCACTTGTTTTTACCCAGTTCCAGACTTTTAACTCTTACACTCAGTGAAAAAATTCATGAATAATCTTAAACTTCGAGTTTTTATTTTTTTAGAGACGAAAGTGATCCGATCTTGCTTTGGTTTTTTTCTTTTCTTCGCTCTGTCATTGGTTCAGAAAACTTGTTCTACTGTCCCAACCAATCAGATTCAAAACTAAAGCCAACCGCGATTTAATCACTCTCATTCTCCCGGGCTTAAGTAACATGGCTTGTTGTCCTTTGAGCTCTCATTGGCTCAAAGGACAACAAGCTTTTTCGTTTAGTTTTGATTGGCTTGCTTTATTTTGACCTCTCATTGGCTCTTGTGATCTTTTGCTTAGTTCTGATTGGCCGTCGTGACCACTTTGGTTTTGGTTCTAACGTAACTCCATTCTCTGCCTTTAAAAGCACACACAACCCACAATTCCTCTATTCGCTCCGACGAAGGGCTAACGCTCGAATCGTCAGCTTTTGTAATCGTTACGGTGGCCAATTTACCATTTCAACTTTGTTGATATATCCAAATTATCACTTTGGCTTTGGTTCTATGATTATTATTCAAAACGCGTTCTCATGGTAGTAGTAGGGTTTCCGTGGTTTAGAATGATTTTATTTTCTGTTTTGGGCACGTAACATTCTTCTTCTATATTGCGGGAGGAGAAAAGGGTAGCAAATCCCTGTTTTAATGCCAAAACGTTTGTCACCATGACGAACACACTTTGCCCTTATTTTGACTTGATTTTGCCACGATTATTATTTAACGAGCCAAATGTTATAAACTAGTTTATGTTCCTTACCAGGGTGGTCTCTTGTTGTCGTATTGCAGAAACAACTCTTCCAAAAGAGTCTCCTCCTACATCTACATCCTTGTCAAGATGAGCTGTCAAAAGTAACGAGTGGGAACTCATGTATTGCTTTCTATCCAAAAAATTTGAATCTCCAACAGGTAATGGCATTTATGTTTCAATGTGTCCATGATTTGGAACGCTTACAAAACAGAGCTCTTTCTATCATAGACTCTATCTAGCGGCGTAACTCCCAGGGACGCTGTAATGTTATCATTAATACCTGTCCCACTTACTTTTTCATAATATTTTATAGGACAAGAATCCCGGTCTTCATCATTTACTGTCCTTCCTTTCTTCCTCTCCCCCCCCCCCCCCCCCCCCCCTCGACGTTTTGGTGGAGGAGGAGGGGATTTAAGATGAAAGTAACTATTTGGAGCAACAAAATGTATCTGTGCAACGTTGCAACCAGAATTTCCCTTCGCTAGTATTCTCCAGCACTACTTTACTGGAAGGGTTAATCTTTTGAAAGAGAAATTACCAAGGCAACAAAGAAAACTGATTAACTTGCCATTCAAGCTGACTTTGTCAGCGGTGATTTGTATCTTGCTTGAACCAAGCGACGGGGAGTCATTTGCGGGTTCTTTATTAATCTTAGAGGGCTCTGTTCCAGCCTAAAATCAGATGAGAAACATTACTTAAATTTAAGAAATAGTAATAACAACACACTTAGAATCAGCATGTAAAAATGTACTTTTTCCATTTTGCGGGGAGACAAAAATATGGCAAATCGCAGTTTTATTACAGAAGGTTCCTTGCCTTGACCACTGCATTACGTTGCTGTTTTTACTTGATCATATCATGATTATCATTTATCCAGCCAAATGTGTTTTCAAATAAGTTTCCAGTCCTTACCAGAACATTGGCTGGCTCTCCCGTTGCAGAAACAACTCTTATAAAAGATTCGCTTCCATCATCCTCATCTTTGGCAAGATGAGCTGTCAAAAGCAAAGTGTAGGAACTCATGTACTACTTTGTATCGAAAAACTTGAATCTCTAAGAGGCTATGGCATTTAGGTATTTTTGTGCTAATTAAATGGAACGCATTCAAAACAAGGCTCTCTCTATTACAGCCCCCACCTTATTTAACTGCGTCAGACTTTGTGACGAAAGAATTTCATCATCAGCGCTTTGCCATTTACTTTTTTACTTTTTCATAATTCCTCCCCCACCCACCCCCCCCCCCCACGCACATTTGGCACCATACTCTTGCTTATGCTATAACTCTCACAGATATTAATAAGTTTTTACTAAATAATCGGATCCCATAAGTGATGAGTTTCTTAAGTAAAGCTCTAAAATCTTTCGAAAGGTTTTGAACAAATTTATTTTCCATTTGTGTTAGTTTCTCTTCTTTAGGCGCAAGTCCGTGATGGAACGCAACGACAATACAACGGTAATATAAGTCTGGCCGCTTTATTTAAAAACCGTCCATTTTCTAATTTCTGAAGTTTTAGAGATAAAAAGTAAATATTTCGGAAAAAAGTGTTGTGTTAAAAGTTGCTATAAGAATGATCCTTAATCTAGTATTCTTTGGCAGATTTTCAGTTGAAAAGCCAATATTTTTTTATAAAATAAAGAAACAAGCAAAGAAAACACTTTAACTTACTATTTGAACAGAGTTTTTGTAAAAAACCCGGTCGATTGGATTCAGCTTTGTCCGCTGTGACTCGTTCCTCGCTTGAACTGGAGGACGAGCACTCATTCGCTGGTTCTTTCTTGGTCTCGGAAGGCCCTGCTTCAACCTCGAGTAGGATGAGAGAAATTTATAAAAATTAAGATGTAATGATAAAAATAACTCATTTAGCATTCCCAAAGGACTTAGATTTGAAAAGCCTTTATTTGTCGTGTAACTCTACATTGAGAACAGGTGGTCCTTCCCAAGTAACAGCTAACGACCGAAGTTCAATTTTAAGACGTTACCGGCGGCTAACTCGACCTTTCCTGAATGCTTTTATTTTCTCATATCTTAAAGATTATTTTTTTAAGTAGCGTATATGCAAAAATTGACGATTGAAAAACGCGCCGTTTTCGAAATACATGCGTTAGAAGTTTGGTTTCGAAGGACGAGTCTCGCGGCAAAATAGAGATACGATCCCTGGTGTAATGGTGATTTTACGGCCAGTATGTATTATCTTAGTTCATGATTCAATATTTCTCGGTTTTGAGGATGGCAGTATGTGTTTATAACTTTGAAATTAAAAAAGTTGACCAGGGATAGAATTGAACCCTACAAATGGCAGAATGTTCAGTGAAACGTCCAAAAAAAAAAAAAAGAAAAAAGCGTGGAATAGCTGGTAAATAAAACTGGTAACTCAATTCATATTTACTTGAGAGTGTGAAGGTCCATTGTCTTTTATCAAACGTTCGGAGCATATCCCTGACCCACTCCAAACACATCTTAGTCTGCAGTTCAAGAGAATATTAAAAGCATTTTACAATACAAGTTAACTTCAGTCTTTTGAGAGACAAAATTCCCAATTCTGGTCGAAATGTCTCAGGTATGAAGTTGACAAAATTGGTGTACAAACCTCTTATTGACAGCGGCTTTCGGGAAGTCCTTGCTGTTGCAAAGCTATCGGCGAAAAAAAATAACATACCATCAGCACACATATAGCAAATAACAATATCTGTATCCTTCTTATGACTATTGCACTGAAAACTAAAACTACAAAGCTTAATATGGGTACTTCACTTTATTTTCGCCTAGTCTTTCAGACCCTCGACTCTATCATTCAGTCAAAATACAATCAAAAATGTATTAGTTCAAATGGTTTTTCTTAATCCTGTAGTTTGAATACTGGACATGCTCCCTATAAGAACAACCTTCAATTAAGTGTCAAAAGTAATCAAATTTTGCCTTACTTCCCTTTGTGATTGGTAAAAAAAACTTGCCCTACTTTCCCAACCAATCAGATTTAAAACTGAAACCAACCGTGCCATGGTCATTTTCATTTTCCCGCGCTTAAGGAACCTAGCTTGTTTTCCTTTGAGCTCTCATTGGCTCTTGTAATATTTAGCTTCGTTTTGATTGGTTGCAGTGATTGCCTCAATTTTGGTGATACGATACTCTTAAACAAACAAAGAAGCAGTCAATGAAAGTAGGCTTCCTCGTCTAAGTCTTAGGAAGTCATTGGAATAACGGAAAATTTAAAGAAATTCAGTGCCTAGCTTCACCCGAGTCTGAAGTCTCGGATTCAATAGTCGACGAAAAAGAAAAAATTATCCACCTTTTGCTGAAAGACAGATTAACAGTTAAACTATGCTGCTGCAGTTTCACTGGGTAATGTAAAACAGTCTCTATCAACCATTATTGTTGATATGTGGTGTGCGTTAAAACTCACCCTTTTTAACCTGCGGAAATTCTTCTCTTTAAGCTTACGCTTTTTTCCTCGGGGCAATTCGTGTTCACTTTCTTTTTCCATATTGATCGAACAAATAGATTCAAATGAGCTCCTCAATAAGTTATAGTAAAATCTTTCTTCGGGGCAGGAGTTATTATCTTCGTGTAAATTGAGCGTTTCTATGGCAAACTACGAAACTAGCTTTTATGACGCTGAGATACCGACATGCACGCGCGCATGACTAAAGAATAAAGACTGTTTATTAAGACTCTTTGCGGCAATATACAAAATGGCTGAATTACAGAGCTATTTACAAAACATACAATACTAAAATATAATACAATAAATCCAATAATACTAAAAGGCATAATTATACAAGCCACTAGGTATACTTATGCGTGGCAAACTCTTGCGTGCGCTTGGTCCTAAAAGTAGGACGCGTGGAGCGGCTAATGCCAGATCTAAGATTCTAATTAAGCACAACCTCTTCCTGTTTGGGGAGCATAAAATGCAAGGGGTGAGTCTTCATTCCGGAGTCTATAAATATAAACCTTGCATAGATGGGCGCGTCTGTCACTTAGAGCTGTTAAATTAAGGACATTTATGTTAAATTAAGGACATTTGTGTTAAATTAAGGACATTTGTGTTAAATTAAGGACATTTATGAAGAAAAAAGAAACCGCGAAACGATTTCAAAACTTCACTAGTGCTCGCCCCATACGATAGAGGATAATAAGAAATGAGCCTAAACCTTTCAGCTGCTATGATTTTGATAACTTAAGGTAAGACGAGGCGAGACGGTACATCCTAAATGTTCAGATAACATATTGATCTCTAGTGCGTCACGCAACCCCACTGATTGATTACATGGATTGCGTGACTAATAGAGAGTGACGATCATAAAAACGAGTCCATGTCCCTGAGCAGGACAAGTAAGATTACAACTCACGAAAAACGTTCCATTAATCTAGTGATCCCATTTTTGAGTTAGGATGGTGCTATCGTAATCTAAGTTAAATCTGTTTTGTGGTTATGTTTTTTGGAATATTGATATTGTAGCCAGCGTGGTTGTTCGATGAAACTGAAAGCGAAGGACAGCAAAGGAAACGTCACGAGAACGATCAGAGTTTCCAAGGGTTTGTTCAATTTTCAGTCCCAAGCCTCCTGCAGCCTCTCTAGTCCAAGCTTCGAAGCGCACTCAAAACCTCTTGCTTATTTCTGCAAATGCGTTTCGTAAGAAGCTACCCAGCCGGAGAAAATTTGATTTGCGAATAAAAGCCAACGAAAGGTTGAGAATTAAATAAACATTCTGTTCTATCTTAACTCGTGATATGTGTAACTCACAGATCCGATGCGAATGCGACAGTAGACGTAATGTAATGCGCATACGCGATTCAATACATAACATAAGAGTACAGGGGGTAAGTTTCTAAAGAAACTGTGGTTCTGCGTCGGTGGGGGTAATAAGGTAATTTGCTTATATCAACTAAGTTGAAATTGTAAATTGGCGACCGTAAAAAGTTAAAAAGCTGACGTTTCGAGCGTTAGCCCTTCGTGAGAGCGAATCATTCGCCACCAATCAAGTCTGAAACCGAACCAAGACGCCACCAATTAACTAAGGAAGCTAAGAGGACCCAGGACAATGAAACCTCACAATAAGGAGACTTGAGTTAGGATGTTGGTGAGGTCGCCTTAAGCTCCTTCGCTCTCAAGTGAAGTTCCGTCGCCCCGAAGTATGGTTGGTACTCGCCTCGTTTTAAAAGTGAGGGCCCTTGGAACTTGCTAATGGCTTATTGGACAGAGCTGAAAAACGCAATGGTTTTGAATGTCAGCCCTCATTATTTTCCGCGAATTTCGCCAAATTTTAAACCTCGCACGCTTTTAGCCCGCACACCCTTTAACGTGGCATTTCGTTTTTCAGCTCTGTCTAACAACCCATTTCCGAGTTCCAAGGACACTCACTTAAAAACGAGGCTAGGCACCAAGTATTCATTCATCTCGCTTCCAGGTCTCTCTTATTCCGGCCCAGCCTAGGTTGGGTGAGTGCAAGGTAAAACCCCTGAAGACTAGAACAGCCTCTATGACTGATTCCGAAAAAAAAAAAAAACACACAACAAGACAAAAAGGCAACAGGAAATCAATCCGCAAATACCCTTTCTTATTACGATGTCAATGCAGTTCCAAAATATACAATTTATCTAAATTGTTTAACCAATATCTCATTTCACAATATTTCTCTAAGTTTTTATTTGTTCAACTGTCGTCTCAGTGCCAACGGTTTAGTACTGTCCCAGGGGGAAATTTGATTCAACATTTTTCCTAGAAAAGCATGATTGCCATTTGGTGCGTATACATGTTGCTTAGAGACTAAAAATCACTCATCTAGGATATCCAGTTATGAAATACGTCTTAACAACCAAGTAACCAAGTAGTAATCGTTTTTACCAACAGTTGGAGATAACTATGTAAATGTGTCAACAAAACTGTACTTTTCAATTCTAGGTAATTATTTAACTGAGTAAAACTTAATGTCAAGTTTTCCAAAAAATAAACTATAACCAGTGCATTTGCCAAAATTCTTTTAAAATTTTCCTGTTAGTGTTGAAAAAATGTATTCGTTAATCCTTGTCATTTTGACATCAGATTTATTACAGAACACCAATACTTCCTACTGCCACAAAAATTAATGCATTTCTAATATGGCTCAACTGTTTTTTTTTTTTGGCTCATGAATTCAATACCAGAAAAATTATCTCAGTTTAATATAAACTGATTTTCTTTCAGCTCTGTCAATATTTTACACACCATGTGCACTCATTGCCAAATTTATTTCTAGTTGTATCAATTATTAGATTGAAAATAATATTACTCTTTGAAAACACTTCAAGGTCCTTTGATATGAATTGTATATATTTAAGAATATGAAGTAATTTTGTAGCTCATAAAAAGTGAGTCGTGTGTTTTACATAATTATCCATTTTCAATTCTTCAACCTTTCACTGAGAACAAAGGAGTCTTAATTTACTTAATTTTTCTAGCCAAGTTGATCTCACTGTCTTGGTACAAATGAAGTAATTGCACTGTGTTTCTTTTATAATCCCACCCTAAACAATGGTCCATTCTAGACCTGGTTGAAAAGTGAAGCTTTCCTTATCATTGTGTGGTCAAGTGGATATAATTTCAAAAGCTTTGTAATGCAACTACATTTGTATGAGGTGAGTTCAGCAGCAATTGAAAATTTATCTGGAAGCACTCTGATATACGACTCCCTTGCTTTCTGTGAATTTATTAACTTCTTACTAACTGAGTGTGGGGGCCATACATATATCTTATTAACCAAGCATGAGGGCTGTACTGGGAGAATATTGGCCCGAGGTCTTGACAGTACGGACTGAGCATAGCGAGGTCCGTACAAAAAAGACCAAGGGCCGATATTCTTCCAGTACAGTCCCGAGCAAGCTTGGTTAATAAGAGATTTATTATATGACTGAAGTTCAAAGGGACACCAGTGTGGTATCATTCTGGACCATTCAGGACAGTGCCCGGTCCAATACTGGAGAATATTGGACCAGCAATAGAGTATTTTGATTGGTTGATTTTAGTTATTGGCCCTCTGACTGCCCAAGTCGTGTAATAATGGGGAATATTGACTTGACATCAAAGTATGGACCAACCACAATGAGGTCTGTACAAAAAATGAATAAGGGCCAATAAAAAAAAATTATTCCTCAGTACAGCTTGAGCAAACAGAATATAGAGCAAGTAATAACCAATGTATCAGAACACGTGGATCTCCTTCTTCAACTACCTCATCACCTAATGAATGATACAGCTTCATCAGCCAGCATCTATGTCTTCTATTAATACATGTATCTGCCTTTGCAAGATTCCTTTCTGCTTTTCAAATTTTTCTGTGACATTCTAAGCAGTGCATCAAAATCCATCTCATCCGATGAAGGTGGTCGGCTCAGTTCCTGTTCTTCAAGATAGCTGGTGTTTGAATCTGAGAATCAAATTTTTCCATTGTCAGGGAATGAGAACAATCTTTTTTTACTTCCTGATAGGGCTTCTTTATAACTTTCTTATCCTATACATTCCCGAGCTTTATCTGTGGGTGATATTCAAAAGGTCAAAGTGATCTTCAGGGTCATATTTCTTTGTACCACAGAATCAACAAGACCATGCTCTAAGAAAAATTGAAGGGAGCCCAGTGCTCAGAAAATGTGAAATCCAGGGTACCCAGCATATGCTTTGTATGAAAAAACTAAGATTCCTGAGTCGCCCAAGAACAAAAGTAAAGAGCCAGGGGCCACCAGGCACTGCTAGACCACAGCCCTGATCAATGAGGGACTATCCTACAAATCAGAGCTACATGTGAGGTGTATTTATCCAAGTGTTTATTCTCCCCTCAAGCTACTACACATTTTCCTTGTACATCAGTTATGTGAATTTAGCATAAGATCAAGATAAAAACTTCTTTCTGATAAGTTTGAGTGAACTGATTCCCAAAGCCATCTGTTGGATGGTTAATGTAGTTATATTGTTAGGAGAAATTACAAGTTAGTCACTTCTGGGAGTTATCTCCCCCCCCCCCCCTGACATCAGTATGCATATTCTCATACTGCTCTCTATAAATTTCCTGATGCACTTACAAGAAGAATTTGTTTAACAGTCAAGAGCTTCTTTAGATGGTGATTGTTTCCTTTATTGCATCCATTTTGAAATCACTGGTGGTCCCTGTAATCTGATTGGCTCTAATTAGTGCGATTTATTCACGAATCCCACCATTTTTTGCTCTAAATCGCATCATGTTATGCTTGACTGAGTTTCTGACACATGATGTCAAAGTCTTTCTCTTTAATTTGCATACAAAATAAGATGTAAAAGCATTTCCGGTTCTGCTTTTTATTTAAAAACCGGCTCGGTACTGCATCAAAAAAATATTTGAAATGACCTAGTCCTGTATTTGGGTGATTTCAAAATGGATGTAATAAAGTGGTAATTGAACCTTGTGTCATGCAATTTTGGTCTGAAATCATACTTGTGGTTTCAAATTAAACTTGCGCTGCATGCTCGTTTGATTTTGAAATCACGCGTATGATTTCAGCCCAAATTGCACTCCACTCAGTTCAATTACCATTATTAATTCTTGTAACCTTAATGTGTGATTCAGGGGTGATATTGTTAGGAAAAATCAGATGTTAGACACTCTTAGCAGGTAATAAAATAATGAAGAACAGGTGAAAGGAACAAAATTACAAACATGGCAAAGCTCAAAAAATACTTACCAAAGTCCACATAGCTACCACCACAGAACTTCCTTCTTCCACCAAAGCAAAGATCCAAGACAGGGAGCCGTGAGTCTTCATTTCCTCCTGAAGAAAAAATTATGTTAAAATAAGAGAATTGTCACACTATATAATACTTAAGAAAAGCTTATTCAAAAAGGACTCTGATAAAATCGAAGTTTCCAATAATACTCACTTTCAATAGCTTCAGCAGCAGAGGAGGTTTCAAAAAATGTTACAAAAGCATAGTTGTCCCTGTTAGGAAAAAGGTAGAAATAACATACAGTACTTTAGCTGTGGCCGAAAAAAAAAAAAAAAACTTTTCGATAAAAGAGTCCTAAAAAAAGTCTCCTGATAAGAAAATTGAAGAAAAAACTATCCTGAAAACTCAAAAAAGCAACATATACATATATGTAGAGTAGTCTCATAGCCATGGTGCAAACTAAATTATGAAAACCTTGATCTGGTATTGAAGTTTTCTAACATCAAAGTGCACTTTTACCATACCCTTTCTCTCTGAAGTGGACAGTAACTTTTTCAATCGGCCCAAATGGACGAAACCTTTTGAATACATCATCTTTTGTAGTCTTGTTTGATATTTTACCAATGTACACAATACGTCTCTCCTCCTACAATAAAATAGAACGTTGTTATCTTTTTTTATCTTGAAATGAAAGAGTTTTTGAACCGTTGAACTATCTGCTTATAGGAATTATTCCCATAAGTGGACGCCAAAGAAAAATAAGGTGGACGTCTGCTTATGATAGAGTTCATTAGGGGGGGAGACAAATGGAGATTTGACAAAACTGATCCCCATTTGTTTTTGTTGATTGCAATTTAGAGACAAATTCTTATTGCCAAGTTAATTTTCTATGCATGGGGTGTCCACTTACAAGAGAGTGTAAGCAAAAGAAAAATCCAATTTTCACTTAAGCGGTAAGCTTAAGAGAGAGTATCCACTTGCGTGATAGTGTAAACAGAGACCTTGATTTGAAAGTAAAAGGGGGAATTGAAAAAAAGTGTCTGTAAGTAGAGCTGTCTGCATACCAGAGTGCCTGTTAAAGGAGACTTGACTGTGTATAATGCAAAATGTGAGTGCATTACAATGTTTATGTTCAACATAATTATACTTTAGTCATTTAACAAGGATATTTAACACAAGAGAATGAAATGTCAATGAGCTTCAACATAAATGAACCCTTAAATACCCACAACTTGGTTGTTACAAGCAACTCTCCCCTCTAGCTGCTACACGTCTGATCGTAAAATAGTTACAGGAATTTGGTGTTCAATCAGGATAACACGTACTTGTCAAGTTTGAGTATAAATTCTCATGCCCTGTTTGCTGGATAATGTATGGATATTATACGGAGAAGTTTCATGTCAACCACTTCTGGGAGTTAAACAGTTAAACCACCAATCATATTACAAGTGAAGAGGCGCCCCCAACCCCATCTTTCACCAGCCTCAAATTACAATACTGTATAAAATCAAGAAATTGCATACATTAATGCGCACAACTTCCATTGCATAATATTTTCAATGTGACAATTAAAACAAAATGACAAAAAAAAGTATGTTCCCTGTACCTTTGCAGTGTCCCTGATGTTATGGTCAAACTTGAACTCTAGTTTTCTTTCAAATTCAATGTCATGAAATATTTTGTTCTCTGTGACACCATTTCTCTTTTCTGTGGAGTCTCTATGGCAAGACCTCCTCCTCCCTCTGCTCCTTCTTCTGTAATGAGGGCTCCTGTAGTGGTCTGATTCTCTGTCACTGCCACTTGATTGCCTGCGCTGCCAATCACATTCAGAACGTCGAGGATCATATCTGCTTCCATTCTTACTCTCCTCGTCTGAACTGGAAAACTCTCGTCCATCATAGCTGTCATTGGAGCACATGCTGTGTCTACGATTGCTTCTTTTATGATAACTTCTGTCTCCATCAGAGCTATAACTAAACTTCCTAATACTATTCTCTCTTGTACGGTCTCGATCTTTATCAGTGCTCATTCGTCTATAATGACACTCTTCATCGCAACTGCTTTCTCCGCCAGAGCTCTCTTCACAGTACGGACCTCTATAGCGCTTGGGGAGTTTCCTTTTTCTATCTGGCGAATTTTCATTACAGCTTGACCGCCTCTTGTGTGAGTAAGGGCTTCTAGTTTCTTCAGAAATTAAGTGATTTTTCTTCTCCATGTCTAGAGACTCTTGGGGACTACATTTCAGTGCAGAGTTATTCAAAGTATTGTAATCTTCTGGTCTCAACTGAATAGGTTTTCTCATTGGAAATCCACAACAGGCATAGTTATGATCTGTTGCATGATTGTCAACATAGAAATTCTTAACAATGTTAGACTTTTCATCCTGTCCTTTCGCATTGTCCTGAGATGATCCACAACTCATTGTTTCATGAACTTCTTGATTTTCTGTATTTTCAGCAGAATGAAACTGTTCAGAATTCTCCACACTAATGGAAGGTAGGCCTCCAACTTCTACATCACATGGAAAGTCAAATTTCAGCTCGTGCGTCTCGATAAATGAATTGATCTTGTCTGAAACAGTCTGCCCTTCATAAGATGTATCTTTCCTGAAATTAGCAAAATATAGTATGCCCTTTAGGAGATTTCCATTAAAATAAAAAAATTGCCATAGGAGACAACAGCAACTTGCTACAAAACAACTCAAAAGCAGGTAACAGGAACAGCTTATTTCATATGAGGAGAAGAATTTTTGTGAAAAACACAAATTTAGTCCATAAAACAAGTAAAGATCAAATTCTGAGAGCGACAAGCAACAATTCCTAAAAACTTGTCCTAAACAAAAAACAGACAAAGTTCTTTGACACAGTAACCTTTCAACTCATGTGTCTCTCAAGAATGGACCTTCTACCATGCACCTGTATAAGTAGAACAAATTGAACACTTACAAAGACGATGGCAGAGCCATAGAGCCATCCACTGAACCTATTAAGGACAGATGCAGTAAAAAAAAATCTAAATGAGAGAGTAGCAAAGATTATTTACAGCAAAACTACATTGTATAATTATTGAATGTTTGTTCCCAACTTTAACAATACCACAGACATCTATATTACAGCCGACTCCAGTTTTTTTTTTTAATTGCACCTTTTGGAAGAGAGCCGAATGAAAACACCAGTTGCTAAATCCAACAATACCCAGGATGTTTGTCAGAAGTTCACCTTGGCCTCGGTCACTCTAAGAGTTCACTGCAGCTCAGTGGTAAACCAACAGACTTCAAAATCCTGCTATCTGAGGTTTGAGTCCTTGTGAGAGATTCCCTTTCCTTCATTTTCTTTTTCATTTTTTTTTAAATCCTTTACATCTTAAAAACAATATCCATAGTACAAAAATACTGTTCTTTATACATCTTTTAAGGCACTGACGAGGAGGATTTGTTTGATAATCAAGAGCTTCTTTAGTTGATCATTTCATATATTCTCCTGACCTTAATGTTTCATTCAGGGGTGATATTGTAAGGAGAAATTAGATGCTGGTCACTCTTAGAGGACAAAGGATTAATAAATGCCTTTCCCTCGCAACAAGTCAATAACATTTTTTTTCTGATTTAAAAACTCTGCACAAAATCTACCATCTCTCGTGAGACATTCATAAAAAACTAGGAACTCTGTAATTGGATGGTAAAGTGGATGGGGATAGAATTTTCCTTGCTGAACTACAGTAAAGTGGAAAGCCAGTTTGTTTTAGAAATAAGGGGGCAAGGCTGTGCTCCAAGAAAAATTGTGCCCTGAAACTAAGGGTGCCTAGCATAAATTATGCTTTTTTGTGAAAAAACTAAGATTCCTGAGTTGCCCAAGAGCAAAAGTAAGGTGCCAGGAGCCACTGGGGATTGCCAGACCACAGCCCTAAGGGGCATATTGAGAAGCACAAGTTAAAAAGGGTTTTAACCCATTGACGTCCGGTGCACCCGGAAATAAAACCCCTCTGAAAATCCAGTGCGCCCTCATGCACCCTGTCAGATATGACTCGTTTTTATAGGCTGTAGCTAAGAAACCTTAGTCTCCTGGGTATTGAAATATATCTGAACGTGACCTGCATAAATTAACCTTTCATTTGATGTTATGTCTTTCATTCTGCGATTCGTGTGTGACTTTTAGCGAATTTTTGAAAATAGCATTCGGAATCTTAGCATGGCTTCTCACGGATTTGACAATACTTCGCATTCTTCCGATGAAGAAGAAGAAATCTTTTCTCATTTTTCTCTCAAAGAAGTGGCTGATATTCGACAGGAACGACGGAGGAGGCTACAAGAAAACTCTCTGCGAGATGTTGATCGAAAAATCAAGGAGATCTTTGATTTTGGCGAGCACTAAGATATGCTTTCCGTTGGGGTTCAATGGTCAAACACATTGAGTGAAATTGACATCGAAGAGTTTACCATTCCTCGTGGCCCGACGAAAGATCTCGGCAAGGGTGCAACATCGAAAGATTTCCTTCATCTTTTCATCGACGATGGGAGAAAACGAAGTGATGGACACACCTTCGAAACATATGCTTGTGAGCTATGCGGCATTGCCTTATGTCAGCAAATGCGTGGCGAATGCTTTTCTAAATGGCCCGGAGGAAATTAACTTTTAAAAATCACTTAATAACCTTAGTTTATGGGGGCCCAAACTGGTCAAAATGAGGTTAATAATTATTTTCGTATTTTAAATGATTATATGTACTTGAAAAGATAATTTTTCGTGGTGGAAAATTTAATTATATGTAGTGTTCATTATAATTATTTTTATCTAATTGTTGTATTTATTTTTACGAGTGTGTCAATTATTTATTTCTCTTTGACAATTAATTAAGGCAAATCCCACAATGCAGTGCGCAGGATTAAAAGTCCCATCAGCCATTGCATACCACCTTTTCAAAATGGCGGAAGAGGGTCGGAAGGACAAGAAGGACGAAGAGATAAAAAAAATCGCAGAATCTGCAATTGAAAACATAACAAAAATTGCAAATATCGTCCAAGGACGGGCTACAACGTCTAACGCTTTGTCAGAGCTGCAAAGAAGATTTCCAACAACTTCAGGACGGACAGCAGCAAGCTCGATCAACACAGGCACAAACAGAGCACGTGCTTTTCGCAGTCGATCTACACCATATTCCAATCGCAATCCTGGGCGACCACACGGCTCATCTACTGTAACTAAAGATGTTATTGTTATAGAGTATGGAAAAGATAGAATTCCGAGCAAATCGGAAAAAGTTGAGCTTGAAAAGTCTGGAAGGATTATTTGTGGATTTGAACTCTCTCGTGAGTGGACGGCTGTTCAACTGGAAAAAGAGTTATCTTATCTTTTAAAAGGCTCAAGCATGGACGGATTTTCTTTTGAAATAATGAAAAACTGTTCAGGTACTTTAGTAAAGCCAAACATTCCACTTGGAAAGAGAATAGACTCAAAACTACTATTGAAGTCCATTGCTCCATCTGGAGGTATATACATTCGCTTGCTAGCTGATTTGCCAAGCGACGACGATGATGACTTTCTTTCATTATCCTCATTTGAATCTCCAACCACTAGAAGTATTACAAGTCTCAATAGCACTCAATCTTTGAACCCCTCTGCAACATCTACAAGCGCTATAACAGCAAGTGCATCACCAGCTGCTAACATAACAACATCTACTGCTAATGCAAGCATTGCAGAGGTGGATCTTACTGATGAAAAACCAGAAATCAGTAATGCTTCAAAAGAGCAAGATGCTGTTCCAGTGCATACTTATCAGGCAAATCCAGTTGAATGTCCTTTTAACATAGACTCAATCATCGACTCAGCCAAGAATCAAGATCTGTTGGAACCAGTAGAGGTATTAAGGTTTTTACAAGAACATATCATTCAAGGTAGAAAGCTGGATATAGTTTCTGTAGAAGAACCTACTGATGGAGAGACCAACTTTATTAATGTAAACAGGGACACAGCTCTTATTTCAACTTTCAGTGAACTAGAGTTTATAGAGAATTACAGGTTTACATTCAAGGTGGGATTTACTGGTGAAGATGTCGTAGATCTTGGAGGACCAAGGAGAGAATGGTTAAGAATAGTATGCAGAGAAATCAAGGAAAAGTATTTTGACCGAGGACTACGACGATATCTTGCTAAAGATTATTTTAATGTTGGAATCATGTTGGCTTTAACCCTGCTACAAAATGGTCCCATGCCTGCATTTATTGAAGAGGAAATACTAAATGATGTCTTAACATCTAGTCCACAAAGCAGTAATCCTTGCATTGCTGAAGTGCAAGCTGGGCTAGAAAAGCTAGGCATGCTGTCAGCACTACAGAAGCTGCCTATGCTCCACTATCTCTTGAGACCAAACAGTCAACACCCAATTACTGTGCCAAAGTTGCTGGGATTGCTTAAGCCAAAATACAGTGAGCAAGGAAGCAATGCTCTGAAACATGAGAAAGAACTTTATCAACTTTTTGTGAGGTTTCTTAGAGAAGTTGCTAGTGGTCTTAGGTCATGTGGAAATGAAAAACTTCAGCTGAGCCATATTTTGACTTTTGTAACAGGTTCAGCTGAAGAGCCTATTCTTGGGTTTGCATTGGATCCATCAATAGAGTTTGTAAAGACTGATCTTGGAGATGGATTTACACCAACAGCCCACACGTGCAGTAACATTTTGAGTATTCCTGTGGCTTCAAGTGTCAACCCTTTGCCAAGTCAGGAGAAGTTATTTGAAATTTATGACCTTGCATTCTCCCAATCATATTTCGGTAGTATGTAAGTATGTCCTGTTATTTCAGTAGTGCTCAAATGCCTACCAGTGTGTTTGCAAGGACTGTTTATTATTGTTGCAGTTGGTGTTATAGTAACATATTTACATATTTATTATTGTTGCAGTTCATAGTTAACCTAGTAATTTTGGTTGTTTTGTCAATGACTTGTTAGAAGTATATTTGGCTCAATAATGATAGAGTGTCTTTACATAATCTACATAGAAACTTTTGTGTCATTGATGTGTAGAGAGCATAGAGGTTTATACAACAAAAATTAACACAAAACAAGTAATGTATGATTATCACTTACATCACAGCTCTTTTGGCATGTTTGTTACAGTTCAATGTTGTTATTGTTGGCATAAGACTTGCTACAAATAATTGGTCAAGTTAAGTAGAGTGGATGCTAAAAAATGTGTATCAAAATATAACATTTCGTTTTACGTTTGTCTTCCAGTTTTCTAACTTGTAAAATATTTGGAAGGTTTGGGTTTTTATTACCCAAGTGATGTTGGCATCCACTGTATTTTAACAACCTTTATTTTGTTTCAATTCTTAATGCATTAAAAATTGAAACTTTATTTTGTGGAGAAATAAAATTTGTTTGAGATTGCTTTTGCCTCTTTTTTGTCCATGGGAATGGATTATGAGAATAGATTGATAATGCCTTTCTATAAGGTAACCATTTCACAAATGGGACTAATGATTACACATAAACTTAAATATTGATTGAGACTATATACTTTTGGTTTTGGGCTTCCTGTGGTAACAAAAAAAGATGACTTTACCACAGAAGCCCAAAAACTACCAAACCTAAAATATCTAAGTAAAAGAACATCTGCTCTGTAGGTTAACGCTATGAAGTCAGCCATTGAACTCACATTGTCCAAAGCTATATTGAATAACTAAATAAATGTTTGCTGGGTGGGTGGAGAAAAGTTGCATGAAATTTCAAGTATTGTTTGTCGTCCATGTCTTTCTTATAAGAACCTGTTTAAATGCATGTTCTTATTCATGATATTTTACTATACAAAATTAAAGATTGCACCACAGAAATTAAGTGAGGAGTCAAAACCATGTTATAATAATGTATGCTATGGGCTAGAGCTCATTAAAGAATAGACAAACTGAACACAATGGTTGTAAATGTCTATACCACAGTTATTGTCATCTTGCAATGGGCATGGCAAACAATTAAGATGACCATCTGACAAATTTACTGATGGCGGAACAATATTCACTTGATAGTCTTCATCTTCCACTAAATATCCATTTTCTGGATCCAAACCAAACTCATCAATCTCTGAAGGTGATAAGGCTGTGTGCCCTGAATGCATATTTTCTAGCATCCCTCTCTCCCACATCTGTAAAGGTGACTGGTTTTTCTCAGTAGAAACAGGATGGTGGTTCATTTGGTCAACAAATTCTTTCAATGACTTATTTATTCTAGCTAGATATACATAGTGGAGACAAAATAGATGTACATCATCAAGAATGTTAAGAAGTCCCTCTTCTTCCATTGTTTCGAATATTCTTGAATAGAATGCCAGAACCCCAGAATATATATCACGATGAGTTCTCTCCACCCTTGAATTGTGAACTGAAGATCCTGTTATTATACTTCCTCTGCTTTCACCTCGGTTTTGAATCATGTATTGTCCAACATAATAGTTCTCCATTCCATAATCAGATCGTACACGAGATGGAAGGCCCCATTGTTCAACCCCTTTTTCAAACAAAGACAAGACTGTGTCTGCTTTATTGTTATTGCAACAGCAAACATATATAAGCAGCCTTGTTTTACCATCTATACACACATGAGTTACAAGTTTATATCTAATAAGCTTATGACCAGAGTCAATGTGCCAAAGACTATTGGGAGTTGGTACCCAGTATTTTCTGCGATGTATTGTCATTCGCCATCTCAGACTTGTACCTACGGGGTCTAACCTGTGTAAGCAATCTGTTACTCGCCACCTTTGGACATGTAGGCCTCTACTTCGTAGTGCACCAATAAAACGCCTTCGGCCTATATTTGGAGTAACAGGGCCCTCACTTGCGTTGCCAGTGATACTTAAGTATATTTGGTCTAGCTCATCATCTGTTATATTTGAAAATCATTCAAATACATCTCCAAGTCCAAACTCTCTGCGCCTTCTTTGAATTGTAGAAATACTAACTTGAAGCATGTTGGCTATCTGTGTCCAGGAAAAAAATAATGATCGTAAGTGTTCAAGCTGTTCTTTAGTGATGTCGTATTTCTTCCTTCCGAGTCCAGAAACATGAGGAACAAATGGGGCTGAATAACTATCCTCGTTACTTTCATTCGACTGCATTGTCGCATCTCTAAGAATTAGAACTATACTCCCAATGTCATTACTTAAATTAGTCAACGGTTCTTTCAGAGTTTCTCCTGGAAGGCCTGTGGGATTGGGGTCGCCTCGTTCGATGTCACGTTGCAACAAAGACAAAGTACCATTAGCTTCAATCAACTGCTGACGAACTTCAACCAATTCTTCATTTGTAATTTGTATATCAGAGCTAAGAAAAATCTTCAATATCCCCTTTAAATTCTGCAGAAAACTAGAAAATCCACTTTCATTTCTCTCTCGTAACACTCTCCTTCTGTTCGCCATTTTGAAATGCCTATAAGCTGGTTTGCAATGGCTGATGGGACTTTTAATCCTGCGCACTGCATTGTGGGATTTGCCTTAATTAATTGTCAAAGAGAAATAAATAATTGACACACTCGTAAAAATAAATACAACAATTAGATAAAAATAATTATAATGAACACTACATATAATTAAATTTTCCACCACGAAAAATTATCTTTTCAAGTACATATAATTATTTAAAATACGAAAATAATTATTAACCTCATTTTGACCAGTTTGGGCCCCCATATTAGTTCTTAAATTGTACTGCAGTTTTTTTTGTTTTCGTTCTTTAGAGCTCTGTATTAGGCTGTAAAGCCCAATTTCATTTCACCTTCACTTTGCGAGTCGCAAACTGGTCAAAGATAAAAACAACTTTCTTTGTTTGGTATAATTCAAGCATTGTTAATCATCTTCTAACTGAAAGGGTTCTATTCAATCGATAGTTATTTCATTCTTCAATAGTTCCACAGACAATTTTCCGCCAGGTCTGTGTAGGCTTAACTTGTAACTTCCAGTTATTTTTTACCTTGTGACGTTCACTGATGTCAGCAATGGCAGTAAATTCAAATTTGATCTGTGCAAGAAAACTTATGAATTTCACTCTCTTACCCGTGAGATGGCCTGTTGTAATGCAAAAGTTTTTTGACTGATTCTTTTTGTTTGCATTTCTGCTGAGTTAAGAACAGGAATTGAGACTTACTGTGGTTTTAAGATGTTTTCATTCCCTTGTACATAGCAGGTAGTACAGTGATGGTCACTTTGTTTACTTGATGACCATACTTTAATATTTTTTTAAAAAAAGCATAACATACATCTTCAGGATTTAAGTAGTTTAAGTAATTCTTTATTGTATTGGCAATCACGTTTTAAGGTTTCACTGCTGAAGAGTAAAACCAAGACATGAAATAGTAAATTTGTTTGGACCATGTGGTTTTTTTTAATTTGACAGCCATTAATTTTTGTCTGGATTTTCAGGGGTGGTCTGGGCTGAGGGCTTTGAACCCAATAGGGTTAACTGAAGTTCAGGTGAGTCCTGTTAACAATAATTATGTACCTTGCTTTTCTTCATATTCCAAAAATTGCTCCAGTAAGGCACTCACATCATTGGCTTCAATCCCTGTTAATGAAATGGTGAGAGATGTTTTCTTGTCAGTTTGTGAACATCAGATGAACAAAAAATAGAATCTTCATAGGAAACGAAACCTCTGACTTTTTATTCCAGTTTCAGAGTGCCATATCTAATCTTATCCTTATTTGCATATGGCATAGAAGTCTGGGATCTGCTTGTTAGAAGTATTTGGCTCAAATAGATAACTTCTGCAAACAAGCTTAAATCAAAAGCTACACCACCAAGACAGATCTCAGGATATACAGTATATCAGCTTTAATAGAGAAGAGAGACTGACTTCTGTTTAATAAGATTATCACTACAGAAAACCACCAACTCCACAATTTTCTGCCGCCGAAACAGGCAAGAACACAAAGAAAATGGGGACATGAGTTCTGTTTACCCCAGATAAAGAAGATTTAAATACATTTTTATGAACAGATGTATTTTTAAATCTATATAATCACATTTTTATACTCGACTGTACATATAATCTTCATTCATTGTTCATTGATTATAAAGACCCACATCTAATGAAAGAAGAAAATTAGTAATTTAAACTTTCCTTTTAGTTATTCTGCTCTCAAATGTTCTTTTATAGCTGGTCCTTCCCTATTCATTTTGTTTTTGACTGTATTTATGGTTTAAGACCATCTTTGGAGTTTTCTTTCCTGAACTGCACTAGATTGACAAAAAAAAAAAAAAATTCAAAAACTCACGACACACCTTCATTAAGTTCACCATCTTCCAATTCGTTTGCGGAAGTTCCCTTGCTCTCGATGTCGTTCTAGTATACCAAGAAAAAGAAAATTATTTAACCTGCAAACAAAGACTCAAATGAAGTCACGTACGCATTTTGAAGAACATTAAGACAACATTCTGATCAAAACTATGAAAATTAATATATATATATATATATATATATAGACATAGAAAGAATTATCGAATAAATGTGAGTTTAACGAGCTTACTGTAATTGGAAATTGATCAAGTTAATTTCTAGATTCCAAGTCAACTTTTTAAGGAAAAGAATAAACCCGAAGTAGTAAAGGAGCTGTTTAATATTGATAATTTTACTCAATAACGGCTAAAATTTTATCAAAAGTTCTACAATTTAGTTTAATAAATAAAAAAGTCGCATGGATTTATAAAGTGCAAGGATTTAAAGATTTAGAAATTGACGCCACGTGTTATAAACATGCCGTAACACGACTAACTTTTGCCTTAGAGCGACTTTTAACCGGAGAAAACTTATTTCACTCTATTATTTTACAGTAGTCAAAAGTAATTCATACCTGTAAAGCTTCTTGAAAAGAAGAATTAGACACTTTGCCGGCAAGAAAGCTCAGTGTAGACTCGAAATCCTCATGTTTCGTCTCGCTTCGTAGATCACGGCAGGAAGACACCAAACGCAGTTGTACGGCTTCACTTTTCCGCATACTGCTTCTTTAAATTTGTTGTTTTCAATTATAATTCATAATATTTACGCTTTGAAACTGACGAAGTAAACGATTGACCAAATAAAACGTTGTTTCACGCTTAGAAGTTGAATTCTTTCCGTGTTACTGACTGACTTCTATCCACGCGGAGGAAAATTGTTGCGACACAACGTGTACGTTCATGCTAATGTCGAGTGGAGCCTGGCACGAGCATACCAGTTTTACATTCAGCGGTTCTCCGCTCACAACTTTTTCATTCATGTGTGGGTACTTATGTTGAACCTCAGTCACCCTTTTTCAAAATGGCGGACGCAGACGAGTTGAACAAGGCGAATGATTGATCAACCACAAGATTTTGGGTTAAAATGTTTCGCCACCCTTTAAAAGGCGTCAGAGTTGTAACAATATACGCCAGTATAGCTCTTCGTAACTTCCGGTGCCCCTTCAAAGGTAAACGTTTCACATTTGAGCCTTCTTTGCAGTAACTTTTACTTTCCAGTCCCCTTCGCCACTTACCGGTCTTAAAAATTTAAACAAAGTTAACTTTATTTTTCAGTGAATCAAGCAAGGTTATTATCAAATGTGATCAGCACCCTTGGGCCACACTTGAAAAATCTTGTGAAACAACATGAAGAAATCACCGAGAAGTTGTCAGTTACTGAGGTATTATAATTTCTGATCAGTAGTAGTGCATTCCGAGTTCTAGGTCCTTACCGTAAGACTCAACACAGTGATTATGGCCAGGGCTTGTGATGGAACCTTCCCATCTTGAAGCCCATTAATCTTTTACATCCTTACATTGGTATTCACATTCTGACCGCACACTGTTCTCTTTATCTTCCCTGAGACTGGCACTAACAGAGAGAATTTGTTTGACAATCAGGAGCTCCCAAAATTGTTGATTGTTTCCTTTATTCTGATGACCTTTATATTTGATTTATGGGTGATACTGCAGGGAGAAATTAGAGGCCAGCTACTCATAGCAGTTAAAGTCTTTACACTAACCTGTTGGCCAGTATAGGTAACCTGTTGGCCAGTATAGGTAACCTGTTGACCAGTATAGGTAACCTGTTGGCCAGTATAGGTAACCTGTTGGCCAGTATAGGTAACCTGTTGGCCAGTATGTCTCACTTTATGTGGTAGTGACCTTATCAACTTACAGGTGAGTTGTATTTCAGGGCAACATTCCAACTGCCAGTGAACACAGGACTTTATCCAAGAAGCTTTCTAAACTTTCACCAATTGTCCATTTAATGAACCAGATTGAGACTAAGGAGAAGGTAACAAAATAATAATAATATTTTATTACACCACTTGGGCAGTCAGAGGGCCAATAACTAAAATCAACCAATCAAAATGCTCTATTGCCAGTCAATATTCTCTCATTATTGGACCGGGCACTGTCCCGAATGGTCCCGAATGATACCGCACTTGTGTCCCTTTGAACTTCAGTTGTATAATAAATCTCTTATTAAACAAGCTTGCTCGGGATCGTACTGGAAGAATATCGGCCCTTGCTCTTTTTTTGTACGGACCGAGCTGCGCTCGGTCCGTACTGTCAAGACCTCGGGCCAATATTCTCCCAGTACGGCCCTCGCGCTTGGTTAATAAGATATATATATTGTCTGGAATTTGTCTGTATATAATGATAATTATGAGGAAATAGTCATGATTACAGCTCAGTTTGATTGGGAAGAGGAATTAGTATGGATTTTAGAACTTTGATGATCATGTTGTGATGTTAAATGGTGTTGTTGTCTGGTGCAACTGGTTCCATTTCCATTGGCAACTTGTGGTTTGGCCTCTTTCAGCTGGCATTAACAATTTATGTTAATGCTAATTAAGCAGATGTGTCTACTATTAGACTTTGGTTTGTCTATTGAAACTAGTCTAGGTCTGGTCATAGACTGAAGTTTTATACCAGTTTTTTTGTGTGTATATTTTGGTTCCCTTATCTTTGAGCTGCATGAGACAATGCATGGCTATTGAGATTTGGTTACCAAACAAATTATAGAAACCAAGAAACTGAATGCATTACAGTAAAATGATGAATTCATGATATTCATTCTAACAATGAGGTGGACTTAAAATAATTAGCAAATCTTGGTATGAACTGCTCAGTTTCTACTTTTTTCTGCAGGAAATCAAGGATTTAGATGAAATGATATCAGAAATTGGTGGAGAGTTGGGAAAATTTGCAGAAGAGGAAAAGAAGCAAGCTCTCAATGATATAAAGAAAACTGAGGTATATCAGTCTATGTCACTGAGTTATAAATGAGGCCATCCCCTTTTTTTTATTTTTTTTTATTGTTAAGTGTCCAATGTGTTTCCTGATATTGGGTGGGTCAGTCATTCGGTCATTAGGATTGGAAAAAAAAAACCTGAAAGAAAAATCACAAAAAGTCTCTGCATAAGAGGCCTAGTACATCATTTAAAAAAAATTACTTATTTGGATTAAAAAAATGCACAATATACTATCAAACATATTCCAGATTTTGTTCCTGTTTTTCTCTATGCTATATATTTGGATACAGTGAGACCCAAACCATTGAAGGTTTCAAATTATGGTTCAAATCGCTTACACTCAAGAGGTGTGGGGGGTGACTTCTAATTGCTCCTTTGCTTGTGGACATTAATGTTCCCCTTTCCCTTGGTTTTTCTTCTTGACCATTCAAGCTTCTTCTGGTATTGCATCATGTTACACTGTATGTGATGGTATGGTAGAAAGAAAAAGAGTGAATTGGTCAATTTTCCTAACTAAATTTTGTTTCTTTCCTAGGACGAGTTGCTCAAGGCTCTCATTCCTCAGGATGATGATGATGAAAACAGTGCTATACTGGAATTAAGGGCTGGTATGCAAGACCAATTAAGTTGTAAACTTAAGGCTAGCTATACTCTTTCAAAAAACGACAGGTACATGACTGTGGCACTGAGCAAATAAAAATTGCTATTATAATAATTGTGGTCTGCAGGCACTGGTGGAAAAGAAGCATCTTTGTTTACTGAGGAGATGTTGACAATGTATCAGAGGTTGGTCTTAAAAGTGAAAAAAAAAACCCATTTGTATTTTCAGTGTACAGGCAATGTATAATACTGTTAGTATCAATTTTAACAGACATTAGTATAATTTCAGAGCTGAGCAAAGAGTTTCCAGCAATCTGATTGGTCCAGCAGTTCCTTATATGATGCCATATAAACCGCTCTATGCAGTTTATAAAAAATGTTAAAATAAAATGTTAATAAATGTTACTAAAATGTTATGATTTTAGAAATTTCTCTGTTGTTCAACTCTCAAATTATACTAAAATTACACTCGACTTTGTCTTGGGGATTATTCGACGATATTCACCTCACCCTCGGTGAATAATTGTTAAATAGTTCCTCAGTGACTATTTTAACTCCAGCCCATAAGTGATTAACTTGCAACTTCTCACTGTCAGTAATATTCGTACATTATCCAGCAAACAAGTAATGAGAATACTCAAATGCATCAGGTAGAAATTGTTATCTTGATCTAACTCCAAATTCCCTTAACTAATTTACAAGGAAATGTGTAGCAGCTTGAGGGGACAATTAACAATCAGATCGTGGGTTAGGAAAAATTTAAACTGAACATGAGTTCTGTTTATTGCACCACTGGAACAATAAGGAAAGAAGAACTGAAAACCCCACAATTTTTGTCTCCCCTGATCAAACACTAGGCTATCCTTTCAAAAATTGTCGTAAAAGGTGCCAAAAATTTTTCTGCATATGCCCCTTTTTTGAATGTTGCTTAGTAACAACCTGGCTGCTTACATACACGTAGCACTTCAAAAAAATCTCACTCTTGTTTTCAGTAATCTGTTTTAACAATAAGGACTAATTATGGGCATTTTTTGTGGACCACATATTGTGGTTGCATGTGCAGCCAGGTTACTGAGCTTTTTTTCAAAATGGTGGCATCATCACTCTGATTTTTAGCACATGGACCACTTTCATAACGGCAGGTGTAATTATCATTCTTTTAAGTGCATGCAAGTCATCCCTCTGGCCTTGCTTCTGATCAAAAATTCTTATGTCTTTAAACATGTGGTCTAGGCCAGACAGGCTTATTTACATGAATATAAAATAATATTTAGAAATTATGAAAGAGGTTTATTTGAAGACTTACAAATGGTTTGGTTAATTTCTGAAATCCCAGAGTGTGGTAAGGAAATAATAATTGTATAATACTTTTTAATGTCTGTGATAAAGATTCAATCAATGGTTTACGGAGTATACTTCTTCTTTTTATCTATTCTTGCCCACACCAGGTTTGCAGCTTACAAGAACTGGAAATTTGAAATTCTGAACATAAGTAAAAGTGAAGGTGGTGGCATTAAGGTAGATGTGAAAGTTTAGACTATAAAATAGTTTGCTGGAATTAGTTTTAATTCCTAGTGAATCGTAAAGTTAACACCAGTATTTCATCAGCCTTCCCTGAAAATTTTCCGGTACCCATTTGTACTTCTAGCAGAATAGAGGCATTGTTAGAGTAAAGTGTTTTGTCCAAGAACACAACATAATCACCTGGCTGGGTCTCAAGCACAGACTTCTCAACTCGGAGTTCAGTGCGCTATGTGTCAGATCATCGCGTCTCCAATACAAATGTGGAAGGTTTAGGGTAAAGTTCTGCGCACAAGACTTGTTTACCCTCAGCGACACTGTACGAGTTGAAATTTTTTGGTCAGGCTCTTCGACCCCAATAAATGAATCTTGGGGAATTTCCTTTAAAACTGAAGTAATAAAAACAATTCATGTTATAACTAAGAACTCTTGGTAACTTTGTTTTCACTCTGCTACTTAAACATGAATAGTTTTGAGTTGAATTTTGTTTTACTGTTTGTAGGAAGCTTCTGTGAGTATTGTTGGGAGTGGCGTATTCGGCACGATGAAGGTAACTTAAGGTTTTCCGCATATTAAAAGTTAATTGTAAGGACGCACACCCTCCCGATATGGCTTAGCGTGTGAATAGGCGTGAAGATGAAGATTTGAGACGAGTCGGGAAGAGGTTTTCTGGGGGTCTGGCACTAGTATTGAGACAAAATATTGACACCTTTCTAGGGGCCGTGATCGGAAACAAGAGCAGGGTCCTCTTAAGCCCTCTTGAGGGACGTAAAACAAACCACAACGGCGACGGCAACGAGGACGTGGAAATACAAGTGATCTAATGGACAGATCAACAGCTCAGCACGTGCATTTTAAAACTTTCTACATTTCTAAGCTGTCCTCATCCAACAACAATGTGAAATCACCAACATTTGTGTGGTCTAAGAGCGGAAGCCGCGACGGCAAATTATTTAAGTTTTCATTTGGAACTCAAAGCTGCTCATGTACGTTATACTGTGGCTCCGCCGTAAGAAACGGTCAATTCTTCCAGCCATACGTGAAATATTAACTAAAAATACAAATTCCTATTTTAGTTTACGTCTTCCTTGGCGTTGTCGTGTTGACTGCGTAAGGTCCCTCTCTGCTAGACCTCCCCTGTAGGCTGCGTTGCTCAAATTCTCAAGCGCTTGTTTATTTAGGGTCTGCTTGCAGGCTAAATGTGGCTTAGGTTTGTTTCCCGAGCATGGTCTCAAATGTGGGTTGAGTTTATTGTTGATTGTAGACAAAGAGACTCTTTGGATGTGCCACTAATAAAATTCAATGCTTTATATCACATCTGACTGTTTTTTTTTTCTCTTCAGATATCTCTCCTCCAAACCTGATTACTCACTTTCATAATTGTTGTTGTTGTTGTTTTTTTTTTTTTGCTAGTTTGAAACTGGTGTCCATAGAGTACAAAGAGTTCCACAGACAGAGTCATTAGGCCGTGTTCACACTAGCACTATGACCGTGGCAGTGTTACCTCAGCTTGAAGAGGTACAGTTACATTACGATCACGTTTATTGAAATCACCGCGTCTGGTGCGTTGAAATATTGGGAATATTGCTCAAATATGAAAATTAATCCTCAAACTTTCTCACTTGTCTTTGGAAGCTTTTGGATAATAGAGAGATTTAGCACTGAGTTTAAGTGAAACGGCCAGCATCAGCTTCAGCCCTTTCACGTTTCACGTAAAATAGCGTGAACCTTGCTGCTTTAACTTCACGTGAACTCACGTCAAAGTGGATTTAAAGGTACCCCTGTGTGACTTACTAGCTAATCACAGCGCAGCATCCTACTTTATAAGAACACCCGAAACCAGTCGACCTCATCACGTGATGAAGACTAGCAGTGTGCAGTTGAAACGTTGCGATCCACGTCAGAAGTGACTATATCGTGAGACAAACGATAAATATATCTTATTAACCAAGCGCGAGGGCGGTACTGGGAGAATATCGGCCCGAGGTCTTGACAGTACGGACCGAGCGCAGCTCGGTCCGTACAAAAAAGAGCGAGGGCCGATATTCTTCCAGTACGGTCCCGAGCAAGCTTGGTTAATAAGAGATTTATTACACGACTGAAGTTCAAAGGGACACAAGTTCGGTATCATTCAGGACCATTCGGGACAGTGCTCGGTCCAATACTTAGAGAATATTGACCGGCAATAGAGCATTTTGATTGGTTGATTTTAGTTATTGGCCCCCTGACTTCCCGAGTCGTGTAATAATACTTTATAATTATTGTACTTTACGACGATGAATAAGCACAACCCTTTTTACTAATTAATGTGTATAGCACTTACTGTAGACGTAACAGTATTTGAAAGTATAGGGACCTTAAGCAGTCAGGACGGCAACGCCAAGGAAGACTTCGATTAAAAAATGAATTTCTACTCTTAGAATTTTAAAAATGGCTGCATGAGCTTACTGTCTCATACGACGCCACAGCTCAACTTCAGCATGACGTATAAAAGCAGCGTTGAGTTCCAAATGGAAATTAAAATAATTTGCCGTCGCGGTTTCGGTTCGCAGTAGACGCAAATTTTGGCGATTTCACGTTGTTGTTTTGCATAGGACGGCTAAGAAATGTACAAAGTTTCAAAATGCACGTGCTGGGCTATTGTTCTGCCAATTAGATCTCTTTTTTTTTCCGCGTCCTCGTTGCCGTCGCCGTCGTGGTTGCTGAAGGTCCCTTATGATACAATGCTGACGCCAATTAAATTGTGATACCTCACATTACACACAATACGTTTTTTTTATCAAAAATTTACTGGTACCGCTTTTTCTCCAGGTAGATGTGGTGATTAATCCAAATGATCTCAAAATTGATACATTTAGAGCATCTGGGTAAGTAACTGTACAACAGTACGAGGACGGTAGCAGTGTCGCACTTTTAAAACGGGTTGTTTTGGTTTATTTCAGAGCTGGCGGCCAGCATGTCAACAAAACTGATTCTGCAGTCAGAATAACTCATTTGCCCACAGGACTTGTGGTCGGTTGTCAAGAAGAACGATCTCAGATTCAGGTATTACATAACAAGCTGACTATACACGCATTTTGATTGGTTCTTACTTGTAATCTATTGGAAGACAGGCACATAGACGACGTCATTTTAACAACATTCTGCTTTGCTATCGTTAAAAAAAAAAAACAAACAAACAAATAGATTCCATGTCGCTGGGGTCTCTTCAGTAATTGATTACAGGAAACATCAAATTTTAATAAGAATATCAGTGACACTCTCGTCTGTGTCTTGTGTGCCATTTTTTTTGTTCTAACCACATTTTGTCACTATCTGTGATCAGTTATAGAAAAGACACACGGCAGCATGAAATCCATTCGTTAAATTAGAGCAGTATTTGATTGACTGTCGACAGCAAGCCGCGATGGCAGCGGTTTTTCTTCAGTACACTCTGTGATTGGTTCAGAAAACGTGTGCCACCTTCCTAACCAAGCAGAGGCAAAACTTAAACCATTCGCTGCTTGTGTGCTTGCGTTTTCCCGCGCTTTTGGACATTTTCTTGATTTAGTACTATGAATTTCTATCGCTTCGATTTGCCTTTGTGTGATTACTCTAGTAGTGGTTTGACGACACTATTTATAAATGCATTTAATTTGTTTTTCCTCTTCTTCAGAATAGATTCAGAGCCTTACAAATTTTGCGAACCCGTCTCTACGATATGCAACGTCGACAACTGGATTCAGAAAGATCTGTAGCCCGTAGAAAACAGGTCAGCTGATTAACTAATGCGTAAACACAAACTGAGCGTTAAATGTGTGCGCATGCGAACTTTGCAGGGGCTAGCTAACGTACTTTCAGGCTGTCAGAACCAGTCACATAGTCACTAAGTTACTTAAGCGTATAACTTTTGTGATAAAGTTTAAGACAAGAGGTTAAATCAAAAGAATGCCCGTTATTAAATACGCTATATGTTCGAAAAGTCTCGAGTTCTCCTTTTCCCTACTTCCGTTTCCTTGTGCAGATTTTCATTAGCGTTTCAATTTTTCTTCGCATTTTTTTTGTGAAATCGGTTGTATCATGAGTATGTTTTTCTTTGAGATAGTTTGCGCGGGAAATTGGTGCGCGGCCGGCCAAATTGAATCGCCGTGCGCATGCCCACCGTTTGAGCGCTGTGCTGCTGCCGTAGCACCAAGCAACCAGGGGTTTTGGTGTTCCTCCTGGTCGGGATGGTCGTCTATTTCCCGCGACCTCAGCATTTTAAGAAGTTTCTGAGACCATCCGCTGGTACACATTTGTATTATTGGGCGCAGGGAGGCACTGTTAGAGTCAAGAGTGCTCAGTTAGCCTAACAACGTAAAACTATGACTCGTCCAGGGCCTTGGCTTCTTGATCCAATGCACACGTGTAAGGGAGTTGGCTTGTTTGTATTTGGTTTCCAATTTGCTCCTTGTGGTAGTTCCTTTTCTCTTCTGGCCATTTTGTTTTACCTTTTTGTGGCCGGTTTTTTTTTTTTTTTTTTTTTTTTTTTTTTTTTTCACATTTGTTTTGATTGTAACGGCACTCAATCAAATACGGCTTAAAACGAAAATGTTTTCATATTGTTAGATTGGAAGTGGAGAACGATCAGAAAAGATAAGGACGTATAACTTCCCTCAGGTTAGTCCAAGGTTTACCTCTGTTGTTGTTCACGAATGATTCTTCATTTGAGAAATGTCGATACCTTGAAAGCTTTACAGCAACAATCGAAGGTTGTCCCTTTTTGCACATTTCTCCACCATGTGACTGCTTTAAAAAATCCAACGCGGCAGTCGGGAAATTCTCTTGAAATCTGAAGTGTCGGAGATATTGTCTTGAATGTTTGATGTTTGTTCTCGATCGCAACAAAAGAAAAGGCGGTCAAGTATTTTTAGGCTGGATTTCCAGCCCTGAGAAAAGCCGCAACTACTCACGTGTAAAACTAGGATTCTCTTTTAATAGCGGTGATAAAAATTTTATGGTTTCTTGAGTCTAAACCGAACATTCCCTCCCGAAGGGCCGAGTGACTGATCACAGAATAGGCATGACAGAGCACGGAGCAGAACTATTTCTGGAAGGAGAAGACAAACTTAATCACATGATCATGGCTTTGCAATCTCAACATGAAGCCGAGGCGCTACAGGAGCTGACCAGTCAATATGGCAGTGGGAAGAAAGGGACTAGATAACCAAAGGAAAATACAAAAACTCAGACAAAGGCACTAACACGGTGCTTTCTATTGGGCTCATCATCTCACGGATTTTATTGTGCAACAGACAAATTGAAAGTGGCTAGACGATTAAGTAGTAGTATTTATATTGACTTCTAAGGCTTCTAAGACGCAAATTCTGTGTATATATGAGTTGGTTCTGTATTTCTTGCTTAACAAAGAACAAATTGGTGCATGATAAACAATAAGTTTTATTAAAAAATGTTGAAGCAAGTCTTGTCAACTGCCAGTCCTTTTAGACACAGAGGAAAACATTTTTTAGCTTGAGCTGACACCATGGGTACCGTAATGGCTCATTCTTTGGTTTAAACTGTAGAAACTACAACCATCTCGTTCATCGAGACGACAAGAGTTTTAAGAGTGTCTCCTGAATGTAGGATCCACTGTACAACTTTGTATTTGATATCTTTATCAAAGGACATCTCTGCTCAGGGACAGTTTTTACCAGTCTCCAGTTTGTCTCCCCTATTTTTCTGTGTGAACCCTTCACCTGGCATCTTTACTCACGGACATCGCTTTTCAAGGACAATTTATCTAGTCCCGAGTTTGTCTCTAGAATGTAGCTCCGGCAGTACAACCTTTGCATTTGCTATCTTAACTTAAGCGACACCTCTTCTCGGGACACCTGTTAAGGAACACTCTATCTACTCACGAGTTTGTCCCTGCGATGTAGGTTCCTCAGTGTAACCTTTACATTTGTTATCTTTACTTAAGGGAAACCGCCCCTGAACATTCTTTCAAATTTCAAGGTTGTCTTCCAAGTGATTGTTCCAAAAATCTTTATATGAGGCCCCATCTCCTCAGTTTCCGTAATTTTCCACAAGCCAACGATTATCATAGCCGATGATGTTTCCATTTTTCGTAGGTCGCCGTTACGTTTCAAGTCACATCGAAGAAAACACAATTTCATATTTTTCGTTATTTTATACTCTTAAAAGATATGAGATAAGTAGCTCTCGAGGGCCATAATGTACGGAGACTGGAGAAGTATTTTTACGTGTCTCTACACAGGAATTGATGTTTTATATCAAAATTATTCAAAAGAGGGATGGGTTTGAATATTTAATTTTTTTTTTATTATTATTATATGCAAACTAGAATTTTATCTTAAGTGTTGAAGCAAAATCTTTTTGAGTTTAGTTTCACGGACTGCTTTCTATAGACTTCTCTTGAAAGCGTATCCGATGTTTATTATTCATAAATGAGGTAAGCGTATTGTTTCTTCACTATAAGGTTTATTTGCTTCTTTTAAATTGTTAATTTCCTGCAAAATTGAATCCATAAACTTACAAATGCGAGTTTCTACGGGTGTTTATTTGACGATAATACATTATGATAGGATTTACCTGCTACCCAACAGAAAAAGATTCCCTTTCGGTTCATTTTTCGTTTCTGATATAATTTCTGGGAATGTGTGAGTTCTTGTGTCGGTTATGACACCCTAGAAACATCTATATTTACCATCTATGGAAACGCGTTGACTTAGGCTAGAAACACGAAGCACCTGTTTCAATAAGCATATCTTTAGAATTTATTTGTCTTTGTCCGCCTTTGTAATGGAAAATCGATAACAGCCAAAATCAATGCAGGTACATTTGAAATGTAACTGGGTGTTAATCAGAGACATTTAAGTGAATGTTAACGAACGCTCTCGCATTTTTAGAATTTTATACTCTTAATTCAATATTTTTTGGATGAATGTACATGTAAGCCAAAGGTGGTGTTATTTGTAAATGAGTGTATGAAACTGGTACGGAAAATTAAAGAGGAAAAAAATAAATAAGGGGAAAGGTTTTGTTTGTTCATGTGCCTGGTGTCGAGTAGAAATGGATGTTTTCCTACGATTACAATTTTTACCATTTAATTTATCCACAGGGTCCGTTTTAATTTATCCACAGGGTCCGTTTGTTTCCAGAAAAAGTTTGTCTAACTAAAAATGAAAATATTTTGTCTGAAGGACATTTTATGATGTTTTGTATATAACTGGATGGAAAGATCAGTTTTGGACTTACTGCAACGAAGTCAACTTTCACCGATTTCGATGGCATGTTTAAATCGGTAAAGGAGAGATTCTTCTTGTTGTTATATTTCTCTATTTGTATGTTCCAGTTATAAAACAAAAATAATAACAACAACAACAGCGATACGTTCTGTGGACAAAGAAGCAAGGCCGGTTTAATAATTACTTTCTGGTATCCTACTGATGAAATTTCTATTGTCATTTCCAGTTTTTATCGTCGTCCGTTTATTGGCCTGGTCAAGCGGCGAGCGAAAATGACTATTGTCTTCTCAATTATGTTATATGCAAATCGCGAAGTCACGAGTGTCAGCATTAATGCTAAAAGCAAAATTTTAAGATCCTGTTGGCTTAAAGTGGCTTTTTCAAGTCTCTCCAATAAATGTTAATCAAATATTCGGGTTCGCTGAAACAACAGATGAAAAAGCCTGTTTAACATTTGGCATTTATCAGGTGTGTATTTACGTAGACGATAACAGATTCAAAACAGAAATTCATTTGTAGACCTGCCGCAGTCAGACAGAATCGAACAGCTACACGGCAGAAAACTGCCAGGCGGCTGAGCGCCGCAACTTAGCCGTTAATCTTCCATGAAATTTTAATATGGCCGAGAAGTCGATCCATTAACACAGATACAAATATATCAGCGCTTGGTAATTAGTTCCTGTGTGACTGAGTCATTTCTTTGTCGCGAGAAGTTTTTTTTTTTTTTTTCCGAGAACATTGTATCGGATCTCTGGCAAACTACGATGAAAGCAGCTCTAGAGAATTTTCTCAAAAAGCACGCTGACGCCTTCGTTCGATATCGTCGAAAGAAGCTGATGGAAATCGAAAACATAATTAATCCATTGTTGGAAGGAGTGAAGAAACTGGATGAAAAATTTGACTTTGAAATGATGAACTGTAATAGCTTTTATATTATCAAGTCACCCATCCATTACGAAGTACTATTGAATTTTCATGGAGTGGATCCTGAAGAGATTTCTGTCGAAGACGGGCAAGCTCCAGCTGGATTTACGCTCGTTAGGCTCTCAGGTAAGAAAATGGTGTCGCGGTGGAAATTCTGCAGTGGAAACAGTAATCCCAGCAAAGTTTACTTGTCGGCTAAGACTGTCAGAGAGAAACTCTTTGAGCTTTCTAAACGAGTGATCGCCAGTTCGTCTTACCTTGGATTACTAGAAGCGAGGAACTTTTGTGTGGAAGTCACCGACGACGACGATGTGATTTCTCTGCGGGTCAGCGGACACGATGTTGAAGCATACAGCGTTGATCTCCTCCCAGCAATTCCTTGTCCAGGACGCTGGGTGTTCTCTGCGCATGCGTGGGAATCCAAGGAAGCTGATTGGACAAGCAAGACTTTGAAAGAAGAGGTCATCAAGAGTGGATTTCACTTGGTAGCCAGGCCATCACCTAGTAGGTCATCGTACCAGTGGCAAATTGATTTTCCTGGCCCCATGAGGAAACTGCTGGAAGTAAACATGGGTTGTCGTATAAAATGCCTGCTTATTCTTGAGATCATCATGGGCGACATGCACTCTCAACGGGACACATGCGATAGTTTTCAACTTGAGACTATTGTGTTGCGTATAACAGAACATTATCCAGTGAAATCTTTTTGGAGCGAGGAAAATTTCTCCAAGCGTTTCTTAGACACGGTAATAGAACTGCAACGATGTCTTTCAGAGAGATCACTAACGCAGATTTTTATCCCAGCCGTTAATTTGTTTCAGAACTTCGACAAGGTGACTTTGAAGAGGTGCGAAGAAGTAGTTCGAAGTGTTTTAGCTGACCCAGAAAATTTCCTGAACGCGTTCCAACTGTTCCAGTATACAACTGCTTTGTAACCCAGGAAGATCATTGACAAACTTTGTACTCAAGCCAAGTCACACATCCAGCCAGAACTTCACCCAGTTTCCATAACATGCAGCAACTAGGAGTATCACCACCCCCCTCATGGATGGGATGTCAGTCCAACGCAAGGTTAATCCCCCCTCCCCCCCCAGGATTTCATCCAGCTTCTCTGAGAATTTGCCAGTCCCTACTTTTACTCCGGAGTGGAGAAAGGCACTGTGAAGGTAAAGCGCTTTGCCCAATATTACAACACAATGACCCAATCAGGCCTCGAACCCAGACCTCTTGCCCCGGAGTCTGGCGCACTGACCATGAAGTCACCCCTTCTCAACCAGAGAGATCGTTAGAGTTTAGTATTTTAACTTGTTCACTCTTCAAAGTGACCAGGATGCAAGTTCTCCTAACAATAACAATAGACTAACAAACAGATGGGGAATGAGAAGAAAGAAAAATATCAACAAGTAGATAATAATTTCAATGATTAAAAACTAAATTCTCAGAAATACCATTATAAGAGATGTATGGTATAAATGACATTGTAACATAGTGACATAGTACGCATCGTCTGATTGGTCAATTCAGTTTCCAAGCGGATGCTATATAGATTATAGAGCCCGCATGCGACCTGTAGAGTTGTCATTTAAGGGTTCCAGCGATAAGTACTCTCGTCCCTTTCACATGTGTAATTCCCCTTTATTGCACGTGGTTATTCTCTTATATATTACAATTTACAGGTACTCAGGAATAGTAGTTTTACAGCATGCAGTTGTCATACAATGTAACTATTGTACAGCATATGGTGTGATATGGTTGTTATGGAGATCAATACCTTACACGACTAATTATGTAATAAATGCAATAGAACGCATTTTTCCGGGTTTTATAGCGATAAAGCCTCTGGGGATGCTGGGAGAACACATAGAAAGCTTAGTTATAAGCTTTCCTCGAGTTCTTCCAACACCCCGCGTGACTTTATCCCGTATTAATGAGAATCTTAATACTGTAGTGATCTTAGAGATTACTTGTATGATGTAGTCACTACGTTCCACTGAACGATCTTCAGCTGGGATTGCTTATTTTTCCTTGAGCATTTCTTTTTAAAGAAGCTTAAAGATAAACAGAAACCTTGGACAAATTATTTACTTAGGTAGACAATCATGGAAAATAAAATAAATGAGTAGGGTTCTAGGATTTCTTTGTGATGCAAGTTGCAAATGACAGACTAAAAAATGGCTCAACTGAAATGAAAGTAAAGCAAACCTGGTTGAAAATGAAGCTTACACTGGTAATATTAAATCAGATATTTACCAGGTCTGCCTCCTAGGAAGTTGCAAGAATATTTTTAATAAATCGTGGTACGCCGATAAGAGGGCTTTGTTTTTTAAGTAGCATGTCCGAGACCTCTTTGTTTGAGTTTGCTCAAAGATTACCAGGTTTCCAATTGGATATTCAGAATATTTTCAAGCAACATATCTCTGTCATTATATTCCTCCGTACAAAAACCAAACGATAATGATCGGTAAATATGTTGCTACTCAAGAATACCTATTAGTATATGATACCGTATGCTAATGTTTTTTTAAACAGTAGACGCCTTTATATCCTCCCAAAATGGTCAGTGAAGAAACTGAATAAGAATATTTGAGGTCAGATGGAAATTAAAAAGGAAACTACCAAACACATTAAACTTATAAAAGAATGTTTAAAAAATAAATAAATAAAAAAACAATGGCCAGAAAACGGAACTGCGGTCAATTAATGTTTAATACGAGGATTAATGTTTCATAAGCATGCAGAGTTTTTGTTCACATACCACGCCAATCAAATAAAGATAATTTTTTCTATGAGCGATTGATGCAAACCAATACCGTTAAGTCTCCCACACGTCTAGCAACGAAATTTATTTTTTATCAAGAATTTGCTTGCCTTTAATGTAACAGTTGTCTACACCAGCAAAGACTCTAAAAAGAGTTTTTGAAGAAGTCTCTAACGATGCGAGTGAAAAACTGTTGTTGTGCTCAAAGATAACACTATTTTTTTTCCTCTCGACAACCGAAAACAGATCGTGCACCGGACGGAATTTTAAATGGTTCGGCTTTTACATACACCCGAGTGAAACTGCGGTTCATTATTAGTTATGGCAGAAAATTTTGAGCTTCCTGCATCAGACAACGAGCACTGGTTGAACGGTCTTCTCCAACAAAACTGCGAGAAGGCGAGAAAACGAGTTTTAGAAGAACGAACTATGATGAAGTTTGCTGAAGACGGAAGTCTTCAAGACGAATGTGATCTGTCTGGGATGTTCAACTTTAATGAATATGAAGATTTCGACAGACAGAGCGTCGATGAAAATGTGGATTATTCGATTCTGTATGAGACAAAACGCGCGACGTTCAATGGTAGTTTATCGACTCTCTTGGACGACATAACCCCCAACCCAGACGTAAAACCTGGTATTGCAACACTAAATGGTAGCATATCGATTTATGAAGGTGAAGATCAATCAGTACACGACACCAACGATCGTTTATCGACTCCTAACGAGGACACTATCCACCTCCAAGAAGACTCTGATACGGATGTTTCGACATTTACCGGCGGTAAATCGATTTATAAAAGTGAAGAACAATCTAAATTCGACGCCAACGGTGCTTCATCGACTCTCGAGGACGCACGACTGTTAGAGAGGGAAGAGTCACAAAATGAACGCAACAGCCCTGTTACAAACTGCGCGACTTTCGACGACAGCATATCCATTTTCGATAAAGAACGACACGACGCCACCCAAGATCCAGTGAATTCTATTCCACTAATCCAGACCGACACGTTGTACAGTGATGAAATATTGACAAAGGGCGATGAGCCAAGAGCTGACCGCGATATCGATGATTTTGGAAAACGCGTTGGGAAAGCGCAGCCGCCTTCCGAGCACGCTTCAAACACGATAAACAATGGAGAATTGGCCTTGAACTTCGAAACTGAATTGGTTGAGGTAGCAAGTATGGGAATTGCTCACCCCAGAGAAGAGCTCTTGAAAGCAATAAACGACTTTAACAAGAATGTGGTGGAGATTCAGCGAGTTTGTTTTAAGCAGATGATGCTACAGATCGAGGAAACAGTCAATGAAATCTTGGCTGAAGTGGAACGACTCGACAACTTTCTAAAGTTCCAAAGAATGAGCCCTGACAGTTATTATGAAATGAAGTCGCAAAACGAAGTGGACATACTTGTTGTACTGGAAAACATTTCGCGTACGGAATTTGTCATTGAGGATATGAAAACACCAACTGGATATGCACGAATACGTATGACATCAGCGTGCATGACGTCATCAGATGCGATAAGAACATCAGACGTGACGTCAGAAGCTAATATGGCGTCGTCAGATGGCACCATTTACCATTTGTGCACGAACACAGACTCTGGTGAGGTCTATTTCTCACCAAAAGAGTTGTGCTTGAAATTTGCTGCGTTAGTTTCTCGAGCAGCAGCGAAAATTTTACGGCATGGTTCGAGCCCACACAGGAAGAAAGTAACTTTTTCGGACAGAGAAGTGACAGTGCCTTTCGTCGTAAATCTCATACCAACAGTCGCCCGTCCGCAAACCTGGCCCCTGTGCGCTTACTGGCTCAGAAATTACACTAAACGATGGCCATTGCCACACGTCAAAGATAAGGTCATTAAGGGTGGAATGCACCTCGTTGCCATGGCCACAAGCCGAGAGGCTGACCCCTTATGGCGAATAAGCTTTTGCTCCGCACGCCGGCGTCTTCTCCAGGCTGATTGTGATGGAAAAAAGAGATGCTTGCGCGTGTTGAAAGTTCTCATTGACAAAGATTTGTCAAGACCCAAAGGCATCACGCCGCTGTACCTAGAAAACATTGTACTATGGGCCAGTAGAAAACACTGGCAAGAGGAGGAATGGGCCGAGTCTATGTTGGCCGACAGATTCCTAGAGATGTTGGTGGCACTGCATAAATGTTTGCAAAATAACGATTGCTATAATTTTTTTGTACCAACAATGAATCTTTTCAATGAGTTGAAACCCGATACTTTAAAAGTGTTGGCTTCGAAAGTTGAAGACATCTTGCGTGATCCCTTCAAATATCTGAAAACCTAGGGAACCTTACCCACCTCCCAACGTGGGAGGTTTTACTTGCTCTAGAGCGCCAGGGCAATATGAAGACAACTTTTCCTATTTTGGTTATCGTTACCTGTATGATTGACATTGAACTAATCCTGTTTTTTTTTTTTTTTTAATTTCTAAACTAGTCGCTTTCGGTCATTCTTTGGAGTAAAAGTTTTGAAGTTTTTTATCCTGATGAAACAGTTTTGGTTCAAAAGCTGTACATCTTATAATTTGATGGCCATCAGAGTGCAGCCTAGTACCATGCACTAGTGTCCCAACAGGGTCGTAACATACATCGGCTTGAATATTGACAAAAACCCTTCTTTCTGGACTGAACAATTTATACGTGCTTTCTTAAATGATGGTCAGTGAAATAATTCCACATATATTTCTGATGGCACTGACAAGAAAATTTAATATTATACTTTCTCATTAACAGAATAGAACATTGTTACGTGCGGAATAGTTTTCTGAAAGTTTTGTTAGATTACGGATACTCACCCCCACCCTCCCAAATTATGTCTGAAATACGGACGAGTCTGTTTGCTTTTTTTTTTTAATCGGTTTATATTTTTACTCATTTATCTTTACTGTTTTTTTTTTTTTTCTCATAAACTATTCTGCCACTACACTTGCTACATGGTCTCGATATAAGAAATAACGCTTTTATTATATAAATTACACCTTGGTAGGAAAGAATTAAATAATTGACATCAAATAACCGCATTTTATCCCTTGTTGTTTAAATAAATCAAAACATTTCTAAAAAATGTTTCGCCTACGAGAACACTCTTGTTTAGAAAACCGAGCAAGGCGAACACCGAAAACAGTTTTGCTCGCAGGCTGGCGAGCTTTCAACTGTGGTAAATTAATATGTATTTATAAGGGATGCATAATAACTTGATCTAATTTAACCGCCTGAATTACCGTTATGTTTTATGCATGTTGCTCGAAAATATTACATATTTCATTGTTAATTACGTACTTCAATTAAGACATTGTGTTCTGCTGTGAATGTGAACAGCTCATACAATAACATAGCCTACAAAGGACAATTCCACTTATTTAATAATTACAACGTTGTGAATTTGATCAAAAGTCTGTCGGACAATAAAATGGACCCAGAAAGACTCAGTTCGATCCATAACGCCAAATTAAAAACTTGTTTTCCAAAATTGGTCATCAGTTGTGGTAGAATTTAGGGAAAATGTACCTCAAAGATAATTTCTCGTTAATTCAGACCCTTAATCTCTTATGTGTTCTCCTGGGTTAAGCCAAGATCATCTCTGAGCTGGCCATCTAAAAAAGACCCTTTAACTTTTCGAAAACGGAAAAAAAAAAAAAAACTTTGTTTCTTTCGCAGTTGTTTCCAAGCTGCATGTAAACTCCTCCAAACTGATAAAGTCTAAGACTGATTCGACCTGACTTTGCAGCCAACTGTCCATTATCAACAACGAAACAGTTGGGGGAATCGCTTTTATTCGCTTTGTGTAAGAATTCTCTCGAACTTTGATGAGTGTATCCTCGGCGGCGGCGCGTGTTTGACTATCAAACAGACGTATCACCAGGTTTGTGACCATTACGCTGGGAGAGCCTCCTGGCGCCAGGGAAGCTGTTGTTCGAGCCATGAGCGCTGCGTGTAAAGGGCTGCTCTTGTCTGAGTAGCAAACTGTTGAATAACGTGTCGAACCTCGAGTCCATGTGCTCGAGCATGGCCTGGAGTTTAGCTTCAACCCGCCCCATAATTCTTTTTTCCGCGGCATAGATGTTCGTAGTGATAGAGTTATAAACTGACAAACATCCGGGGCATCCGCACTCGGCGCACCTACGTAACATTGGAAATGAATCTTTTTGATGACATAGGCGCTTTCTTTTTAAGGTGAAATGTTATATTGTGTGAGGACAAGAAAATATAATCTCTAGGTCAACTTTTGTTGGAGTTGAAGGTGAAATTGACGTAGATCCTTTGAGGGAAATTTTGAGCTCAGCAAGTCGAGTAGTTTTACAGTAACAAGAAATTTATAACAGTAGAAGAACTTTCTACAAATTCGGAAAGCAAGTTTCCAAACTGAAACTCTAGGCAGCTTAGCCGTCTCATTAGCCTTGCAATTCCTATAAGAACATTTCCATCTCCATCAACCCCTCCCTCAACCGCCAAACACTACGCCCACCAACCCCTATCCCCGTTATCATATCTACTCTTACCTGGTTTTACTCCCTGGATCCGAGCTGTGAGACGAAGCCTTCTCTAGTGGAGCGGGCACTTGTTCGGCCATAACTCGTTCTACAGAACGCTTGTCTTCCAAGCAGAATGACTGCGCTCGTGGATTCATTGTGGCCTGTGTCGCTACAGGAATCGCGCTACCGAGAGAGACTGGTCTGGTTTTGCGTACCATGTTGCGGCTTGCACGTACACGTGACTGTAAATAGGTTTCCCACCGGTGCTTAGCGAGCGTGGGTGATTCCGGGGTATCGGGTGCACCATTTTCCACCGACAGAGTAGCAGAGTTTTCAGCAGATTCGGGTGATTTTTCAACCATCAGACCTGCTAACATGTTAATGAAATCTTCATCGCCTTCTGGACTGCCGGGAAAATTCCGAGCTGTAAAGAAAACAAAAGATAAGTTGGATATTTAAAGCAAATTTCCATTGAGCCTCGAAAGTAATCTGGGATTGATTTGGTTATGCTTTGCGTTTTCCCGCGCTTTAGGCGGTTTGGTTGCTTCAATCATGAGTTATTATGGGCTCTTAAAAGGTATTATTTTTTCTTTCTTCTGAATGGCCTTTGTGATTACAATACACCAGTAGTTAAAATTAATGCCCTTTTTTTAAGCCTCTTACGGGCGTTCAGTCAGTTAAACGAAGCACAGTAGAAGCGGAAGATTGAAAGAAAAAAAGGGAGGTTTGGATGGAGTCGCGTTCTCTACGCAACTCGACCCAGATCTCCTTCTTCGCTCTGCCACATCGATCGCACCATAACTATAACGCCTGGAACAGGCTGCTTCTAAGGGACTGAAGGCGACCAAATGGCAACTCATCGATTTACCTAAACCCAGGATGTAAAGCTCCATTAGAAATTTTTTCAGCGCTTGGCAAAACTGTCCTCAAATTGGAGAAAATCTCAAAACATAAAAATCGAGAGATAGAAAGATATTAAAAAGAAGGAAAAAAGGAACCAAGTTGGAAAAGGTTAGAGTAGCTTGGCATGGACTGAAAATGAGAAACTCATAAAATTTAGACCAAAACCTTTCCTTGCAAAAGAGGCGTTAATATTTTTTTTTTTTTTTTTGGAGGGGGGAGGGGGATGGTGCATTTTTCAGGCAGGCGTAAAGGGGTGGGCCATGAGTCCGCTCAAATGAATAACGCACCAAAAAATTTGAACTTGTTCTGTTGGCTAAAAATTTCAACCACTCACCCATTCTTTCCGCTTTCTCCTCCTCCTCCAGTTGTTTCGCTCTTGTCATGGCCTGTGATAAGATGCTAGTTTCACTCCCGGATAAATTCATGGCACCAAGGTGTTCAGGCAGGGATCCACCGCCGAGGCTGACAGATCTGAAACGATCAGCAACACTCCTACTTTGACTCTGCCGAAAACAATTCATAATTAGGTTCTTGAGTCCAATAAAAGGGGTCAATTTTGGCAGCATGTTTAAGAGAAAAACAATTAGTAAAACTAGATCACTTGGCGGATCAGGTTTATTGTAGGTATTCTCGACCGAGATATCGGTCGTGATATCGGTCAAGAGTCGATCAATACTCGACCAATATGTTGGTCGACACTGGGTAGACACTCGGTTGATAGTCGGTCCACACTCGGTCAATAGTCGGTCCACACTCGGTCAATAGTCGGTCCACACTCGGTCAATAGTCGGTCCACACTCGGTCAATAGTCGGTCCACACTCGGTCAATAGTCGGTCCACACTCGGTCAATAGTCGGTCCACACTCGGTCAATAGTCGGTCCACACTCGGTCAATAGTCGGCCAACACTTGGTCGATAGTTGGCCGATACTCGGTCGAGACTAAGTCGATAGTCGAGGGTGAATATCAACCGATATACCGGTCGAGATTACCCACAGTAAACACGATCCCACTAGGCCTCTTAAGATTATGACAAATCAAATCCATATTTACTAACCATTTGCTTGCTTTCCATGGACTCCAAGAGTTGCTGAGCTTCTGGTGTCAGCTGTTTACCCAGACTGTCCAAATAGCTTCTTACATTAGCTATATCCACTTGCCCTGGTATCAAACCCTGAAAAATTTGCACATCATTTTAATTTATATGATATGCTGAAAAGTACAAGCATTTTAACTGGTTTTTACTTATCAGTTATGAGATAGCAATGCATGGTGGAAAGGTTTGGTGTACTAACATCAAATACATCAATGGCTTTTATGCACTGTAATTGATTGTATTTACTAAAAGAAGGTGTACATGTTTGTATTCAACTGACCAAAGAACTTCTAAGAGAGTTGATTCTTGTCATGTTTTAGTTCATTTGCAGTAGCTGAAGTGTTTAAAATCTAATAATATACATGAAAAAATTTCTCAGTTCTGATTGGTTAAGATGAATGCAGTTTTCAGTTAAGTCAGTGCAGAAGAGGGTTAATTCAGTGCAAGGAAAGAAACAAACCAGACATTCTGATCGGTCAGAATGATTGGTCAATGTCAAAGTCAAGGTCATTGTCAAGGTCAATGTCACTTGCAGGGTTTGAATAAATTACTTTTGCACCTGATGCACATGCTTTTCTTCTGCGTAGTTATGAGAAGCTACCTCATATTTTTTCATTTATATTATTAATACATAATCACATGATTTTCTCGTGAAATTTGGAATAAATAAGCACTTGTAAATTTTTTCAAAGACCACAAATTGCACTCGCCCTACGGGCTCATGCAATTTTGTTAGTCTTTGAAAAAAATTACTCGTGCTCATTTATTCCAAATTGCGCTCAAAATCATGTGATTACCTATACAAAACCCTAACCTGTAATGGCATTCCAGGGCTAGGAGTAAGTGAAGATACCCTGGCAACTCGCACAACAATGGTCTGAAGTCGCATTGACTGCTCTTCCGGATATGACAGGAACTGGACATGAAAATCAAACTCATGTCAGCTGTAATTGTTCAAACTGTAGTTACTGTTAATGCTATGTCTAAAATTTTAACAAGATAAAATAGTTTTATTAAAGGAAAGACAAAAAATAAATAACAATTCAGTTGATTGCAATGTATCAGTACAAAGTAACTGATTGGTCACTCATTCCAGACAACTGGTCACTCAGACAACTGGAAGTTAAAGCATTAAGTGCTTTTTTACTTTGTACTAAAACTAATTTTGGTCCCCTCCACTGTTCCCCCACCATTAGAAACTGTAAACAGTGGCACCTTAAGTTCCTGTTATATATTGTACATCTATCTAGTGCTGCTTGAGTTTGTCAAAAATATGGCAACCAGTCCAAAAACTGAAGCTGTCTCACACTGTTAGAAAATACAGGCCCATTAAAGGTCATGAAATTGTCACTCTTGAATGGGTGACAGAACAAATCAATAAGCTTAAAGAAAGAGGTGGTTGTAAATAAACCTTTTATGGTGCCAGTTGGAAATGTTTGGCATGCTTTTAATAAGTACAAGTTTTCTTAAACAGCAGGCTGCACCCTCACCCCCCCCCTCCCCCCCTCTCCCTACCTTAACCAAGCACCTGCAAGTTCCATGAATGAATTCAGTCAGGTCAAACTCAGTTTCAAATAAAGATACTTTTCTGGGAAAAGAAATAAGCACAAAAGTAAAAAACTAAAGCTAAGATACTTTGAGATAATTAACAACATCCACTAGAAATGATTACACGTTGACTATGTAATTAATACAAATTTGTACATCTGTTGTGTAGTGTTGTCTTAACATTCAGGGTAAACTTTCCTCTCAATTCCGTGTAAAATGATGTATGATTATTATGAGACAAATTTTAACCTTGAATAGATTTCAACAGCAAAGTGCTAGAATTTGAATGCAGCTAAATGTAATTTAACAGAGTAAACAATAAAAAGCATCAGCATTCTCTGATGAGGTGTTTGTGTGCCTTGAGCATGAACTTGCAGTGTTGTGGGAGTGGTAGGCCGCATTGTCCTGCAAATCCCCCCCCCCCTCCCATTCAGCTCTCTCTTTCCACTGTTTATTCAGTTTGATGTGTGCCTGTTTTCCTTTCCTGCATGGGGGCTCATGGTTGGGTTGCCAGGATTTGCCAGCCATGGAGGAAGTCTCCATCTAAGAGCTGGCTGCTAATAATGGAAGCTCCTGGATGTTTCAGGCACCCAACCTCCACTTAGCGATGCAGTAATAAATTATGGATTTAAAACATTTGTTATCATCATACCTTCCTTTGCGAATTGTAAGCATGATACCCTTTGCTGTCCTTTCATAGTTTTCATCAATATACAGCTCAACATTCCTTGCTTCAGAGACAATGACAATGTTCTTAATGTAGAATTCCTGAGCCATAGGATGTGCTGTGAAGCTCATTTCACATGGGACTACATCACTCTGTGGGTTCGGTTGTGTGAGGATCACACCTGCACCAGCTGTCTGGACACATCCTACAACAAGCTGATCCTGGGCCCTAGAGAAGAGGAAAAATAACAACGTTTAACATGAAAGGAAACTGCTAGATTAAATACAGTAACTAAAAATTTAGAAACACAAAATTATGTTGACAGTCCCTCGTAACTTGCTCCTTGGTTCCCAATCCTCAATTCTTGGTTCTTGACCCTTAAACCTCAATACTCAAAAGTTTTGAGCAGAAACATTTTAAAAGGTTTTGAGAAGAACAAGTTTCAAGACGAGACAATCCAATTTTTTGAGTAGTACTGCAAGTGATCTACGTGTCAAATTAACTGTAGCTTCGGCTTCTCTCCACAGACAAAAATTAATGTCGCAATTAAAGAAAGACGATTATGTTGTATGATCCTTCCCTTGAGAGAAGTTTTGAGAAGGACTGTCATTGGAAATAGTGAGAGAAGTTTCCAGAAACACAGTGGAGGTCATCATAAGAATGCTGAAGGCTTCCACTGGGCTCTTTCAACACCACTCACTACTACTGAAAACAGTCCTTTCAAGGACTATTCCAGACCATAATACCAATGTTACTCTTGGGTTCAAATAATTTATTACTAATCATTGAAGAAGGATGGTAAAAATAAATTTGTTTGTCACAAGCATTGAACAAAGATAAAACCTCCTCCAAGAAGATTCAATAAACTGAGTTAAAGAAAAGTTGTTGGCACATAGGTCATACATTAAGTTTATACAGGTGTCAGTGTCTTGCATATTATTGGCAAGCTCAGTAATTTCAAAGGCTTAACATAGAGAATCCTGAATGTGAGAAATGAGTTAATGATTTATAACGAGAATGAATTTAATAGTTCTACCACAAATTGGTAACAAGGTTGTGATGCAGCTCCAAAAGGAGAATTATTCCCAAATACCATGAGATTTTTACCTCTGCTATTAAAAAGTGGGTACAAAAAGTTATCTTGTTACCACAAGTTGAGATTCTACAGAATAACCCAACCATTTGAAAATTGTTTCTGAATGAGCTGTGAATTTGACTTTGCATGTCCATTAGAAAACAACTCTGAAACCTGGCTGTGCAACCATAATGATGGGAAACAAAATGTGCAGCTCATCAATAAAAAATTAATGCAAAAAAAGAATTGTTGTTTTCTGTAGAGAATGTCTTTTCATTTAGTTCCTTACTATTCACACAAATTACCAAGAGGTTGAAAAAGAGGATCAAGATAATGTTAGGTCACAGGTAGTATTAGCCATGCTCAAAATTGCTAAAACCATAAATTACATTTTTATCACATTTAATTATAGTTACTTGATACCAATTGCCAGTTTATTAGGTCTTAATTATAAAGAAATCGTAAAATTAGGATTTCACTATAAAATATTTAATTTTCAGTTGTAAGTTGTTTTCATAAATAATACACATCCAGTGAACACATTACATGTGTATAATGATCACAATGCAGTTTAGTATCACCACAAAAGTTGATCAAGTATGTAAGACAATGAAAGAACAGGAAATGGTACAAGGAAACAATATTTGAACATGTTGAAAAGGAATTTTCCCACGCCATTATGGCAAACAAAGAAATCAGTTCACATTTAAAATACAAACGGATTGTTTAGAGAACAAACAACTCTGGATGAATCTGTTGTTTACGTTTGCCATCATGAGGAAAGGAATTTAAAAAAATGTAAGAAAGCAATAAGTTTATTTTGAGGCAAGAGTTTCTGAGCTTGGTTTTAGAATATTTCATTGTGAGTTTCCGGCTATTTTCATCGTTGAATTTCCCTCTTGCAAAAAGTCAATGCACTCATTTTGTTAGATTTAACAATAAAGTATCGATTTTTTTAAAAACTACAAACTATACAGGAACGTTCCGAAATGTTTATACATCCATAGTTTATATGAAGTAAATTAACATAAAAAAACCCGCAAGAATGCAGATCACACTTTGAGATGCTTGGATAGAGAAAGGAAGACAAAAAACCTTTATGACCTTGTTTAATTCGGCATAAATATGAAATTTATTTATTGTTTCTAGAATCTTTCTTTAACCAAAATTAATTTTGTCGTTCGTCAAGACATAGCGCAAAGGTTTTATTTCGTTTCAATCCGCCTCATCTTCGCGAAGGACATTTGTAAGATAGATGCATATATGTCACTGAAAGATATACAATACTGCAGTTCAAAAATGGAAATTTAATAATCCAATGGTTGAGCTGTTTTCTTTACTGTGTTAAAACGTTTTTAAAGTGCTAACAGAGCATTTCGAAGTAATTATTAAGGTTAAGAGCAATTGTGGGGGAGCTACTTGCTTTGAAATGAACTGTAATGATAGCTGTTCTTGAACAAAAAGGAAATTGTTTGCAATAAAAATTACAATCGGGTGATAAAGAATTCAACCAGAATTTTACGAGAAAGGACCTCCTGTGATTTCACCTGGTTTGTTTGGTTTGCTTTATAAAGGCAAAAGTTAACCTGCGCTCGTCGAGATAAAACGAAAAGGTTCATCGCATAAAAGAGATCTCAGATTGTTACAGTATGTTTATATAAGCACCTCAAAGGATTAATTGAATAAGCCCGTTTTTAGAAAGCGTGAATCACGGCGAACGATTTTACCACAAAACACGATGGGAAACGCTACTGGTATCAACATACAACTGCGATTTTGTTGGAAAATCATCAAACGGATAAACTTCGCTGACAAGAAATTTAATATTATTACTATTAGTACCGTTATCAAATGCAATATATAGCAGCAATGTTCGATCTTATCTCACCTCGTTTCGCTGTCACCTACAACATGAAACACAGCCGACTGTACAGCTTGTATATCCCAGCCTTCAGGGTAATCCCACGAAAAAGCTATCTGAAATCTCGCCCAAAAGCTCGATAAATCCCCTAGATCCATTTACCAGTCGAGTGCTCCACAGGACTCTTCGATCAATGCGATGGTACGCTTTCACCGATGATGGATCGCTGCCCACACATGGTGCTACTGAAAGCGAACGAGACAAAAAACAACGAAGAGGTGCCTAATCCTTTTATACAAAACAAAAAACTTGCACGCATTCAGCGACGTAGCATGAAGCTTGTAAGGCTTGTACTGGTTTATGTAATTACAGTCTTAAGTCAAACAAAAACCTTCCCGACTTCCGATATGAAAAGAAACTTTTTGCGTTCTGTGAAAAGCGCGAAATCCACAACAAAGTAGTACTCAGGCTGCCGCGAGGTGTCCTTACGAAAGTAAGGAATGGAACCAAACAAGGTGGAAACTGGAACGAAGTCTGTGAAAACTTCAACTTGGTATCTGATCAATCAAATGTTTTATAGGAGTCATTTATTTCTAGATTACCCTTGCTGTGTGTTCCATAAGATAGAGGAATGCCAGGTTCATATATTACAATTTTATTTTTTTCCTTTAGCAAACAACCCTTGCACTGTATCGTAATAATCTTTCAAAATAAATTTAACGCTTATTTTTTCCTTAGTGCATATAAATTTAAAGCTAGAACGGTCGTAAACACGTTTAAAGACGTTCATTGTTTTGCAGTTAAGGTATACTCTTAGCTGATACTGCACAAACTCCATTTTCGCATAGGAAGCCAACTTATGAAACATTACAATTAATATATAATGTGTTCCAAAAAGTTCTCTTAATTTTCAGTTTTTACATAGCCCAGGCCTCGAGATCTTTCAGGTCATCATCATCACGCATAGTTTTGTCTTTTGATGACGGATCTGCTGATGGAACGTTCGGTAATGCTGCGTTGGGACGTTCCATTCCAATAAGTTCCTTGTTGAGATTTTCTTGTTCTATGGCTTCCAGCTCGGCTTCGAGTTCTTCATCATCGAAGTCTTGATTCATACCAACACCACAGATTGCCTCCGAAATCTCTTTAGAAATTTCTGTCTGTTCCTGAATATCGTCCATAATGTCGTGAACGTCCTCCACATCGAGAACTTGATGAATGCTCTTCAGTGTTTTGGCAGCATAATTCATATTCTTCAAAACTTCGGTGTTCGTGTTAGCGTTTTCCAAGGCTTCACGTTGAAACTCTATGGTCGATAAAGTTCCATCGATCTGATTGAGCTGTTTTTCATAGCGCTTTCGCCTTTTCAAGGCTTGCAGTGCAATTCTCTTGTTCGTTTTGGCGTGCTTCTTCGCTGTTGAATTCTCCATGTCGATTTTTTTCTCCAAGAATTCTTGCTTTTTTTCCAACATTTCCTCGGTCTGTCTCAGTTTTTGGATTGCATCTTCAGTTGTTGGAATATTTTCTTTATTCTTACCTCCAAATATTCGCTGCAATACACTCATTATGGAAGCGAAAGACCAGAAGAAAATGCTGCTAATTTCACTGAAGCACAATCAACGGTTGCCTCTTTCAAATTTTGTTCTAAATAAAGAAATTGAGTAACGCGTCAATCAAATGTCACGGGGTCTAGTTCTTCTGACTGTCACGGTTATTCCTGAAACCGGAGGTTGACGTAGTGTTAAACATGGCGGCGCAGTCGCTGTATTTTGGCTGGCTCTTTGTGGTATTCTTTTGCTTCAAACACAATCAGTGTGAACCATTTCAAGCTCCAAGTTATACCATTGACCTCGATCTTGCTCCAGAAGAAAGATGGCTCAATATTACTCAGAAATACCTAAAGTTCACCCCGAAGATTTTAGCAGATATGCGAAAGAAAATTCCACCTTTTGTAATGCCGCTTGCAGAAAGGCTTGCTCCCGTCATTGCTGAACATTTCCCCGAGGAATACAGCAGAGAAATGATGGGAATATCAAAAGGACTAAACATAAGTCTTCCAGACACAATAATTCTCAACATTTTATACGACATAACAGCTTTTTGCACGAGTATTGTTGCACAAGGCAAGGATGGAAGCGTTTTTCACGGAAGAAACCTGGATTATGCCTTTTCAGATACACTGCGAGATATAACCTTCATATCCAACTTCAAAAGCAAAGGTAAATTATTAATAACGTTTCGGAAAAAAAGTTTACAATTCCTCTAGCCTGTGCCATGGAAGATGTGATTAAGAGAAAATTTAGGCTCATCCTCGGTGTAAAAACCTGTGAAACTCACAAGTGACGTAAAACAAAGACAACACAACATTATAAACAATAGCGTACAGCAAAACAGTACCTCATGAAACAAGGAAAACCTCGTCAGGTTTTTACACCAAGGATGACCCAAAATTTAAGATATTAATTACCCTGCGAGCAGAGCCTTTTTAACCCTTTTCCCTTGGAGGGTAAAAAAGAAGAAAAGACGAAGAAAAGAAGAAAAGGCTCTGCTCACAGGGTAGATATTTAGTAAATAAACCCCTTCAGGCGGCTGGTAGGTTGGCAGATAATGTCCGCGGTTGAGAGATTGTCTGAAAAATGAATATTTGGCCCAGAAGCAGAGCTTCGAGGGCAAATATGAAATTTTGAGGACAATCTCTCAGTCAAGGACATTATCAGCCGACACACCAGCAAGCCAGAACGGGGTTTATTTATTTTATAACCCTCCCATTAATTTTCGCATCACAATTAAACTGCATGTAAACACAGCAAAAAAGCCAGTGGTGATCTGATGGCGAATGCATGTGATTGACGCAAGCAAGCAAAAAAAAAAAAAAAAACAGTTTGGTTTCCTTCCATGTAAATAGGAGAATAGAAAAGTTGAAACTCTTGTGTTGACTATGTTTCTTCAGTTTTTCACGGAAAAAATTGGAGGACAAATATTGACGCGGATGGAGGTTATTGCATGTTAACTGTCCTGTGATTTTGCACCACGTGACGAAAAGTAGCCACTAAAATCACACCAAAATTAATTGGTGGGTTATAGTGAAAGATAATTAAGATTCATCTTCACTTTCCATCCACTGTTTGCAAAGCTCATTGGGAAATGCATATATGGTAGTAAGGTAGTAAATATGCAAGAAAGCTTCCTTTGAGTAACAGAGAAAGTCTTTACAGTTCAAAGATCATGTGTCCTATAGGTGCCACTTTATTGATTATGAAAGAAACTATGGTATGCTTGTATTGGCAAAGGAGTAAAACACCTAGTTGATGATCAGCTATGAAATGATTTAGGTAAACGAAGTGCTAGAGCAGAAGGGGAGTATGGGTGAGTTGAAGTGCAGTGGCAGTTTATCCACCTTAAACTTCCGTGAGTGACCAAGACAGAATTTCTCCTTACGATATCAATACAATATCAAGCAGACAAGTGATGAGAATAAAGAGGAATTCTCAGAACTAAAATCATAAGAATTGTATGGAAGTCGGAAAGGAGAATTACTAAGGAGATCTTGGGAGTGAAAGGGTTAATAAACTTCTAGTCTATATTCAACTGAGTGTATTGTAGATGGTTTTGGTTGATGTATTGGTCAGGGTATTGGCAAAGGGTGATTAAGCCCAAAAGTAATAAGTGAGGCATGAATTTTACAGAATAGCAGTGTAAGGTGTGGTTGAGTTTTCACTTTTAAAATTTTTGATGCGTGAAATACTGTTTAATTAAAGTACATGGGTACTGGGCTGACGAAATTTGTTGGGTTCTGCCATAAGTCTCTACCAAATTTTTCATTGTCAAATTTTCAATTTCTCAATCATGGGTGCACTGAAAGAACAGCAAGATATCTGTTGACCAGAAAATGTCATTCACATGGATGACTTGGATGTAGAGAATTAGCTTAAATGTAGATCTGGCAGCTATGATAGTTGTATTTATTTTTTAGTATTCTGAGTGCTGATTTGTCATGTAGTATCCCAGGGTAAAAATATTCCATTTTCACTCTTTGGTTGCTGTGTGGAAATTAAATACTTTGGTGGGCTTCTGCCTGAAAGACTTACATCTAAAAGCAAGATCAAATTTTCTCAAATGACATTATTTTTGTTTCAATGGTGGCTTCCAAGGTGAAACATCTTACTATTTCATGCCTAACAAAAATTTTTCCTGTTCCAAAGTGGGACGACAGCATCTTTGAAGACTGGTAGGGCTTGACAAAAATTGTAGGACAAAAAATCACCAGGTGCCAAAGCTGATGTTTCAAGTGTTAGCCCTTCGTCAAAGCAAATGATCGATGAAACTGAATTATCTTTTATTACTCCCCAACCGATGTAGGATGAAAGTTTCTTTAAAAACATACCTCTTTATTTCACTTGATTCCATCTCCTTAATACTTCTCTAATAATAATAACTGCATTTAAATTTGCATTCATTGGTCTTTTTAGGTAAGGTTGTGTACACTGGTGTAACATTTGCTGGCCAAGTTGGTCTTTTGACTGCACAGAGACCAAACAGCGTCACCATTAGTTTGGATGAGAGAGACCGAGGCCATATATGGGATAACGTCTTTGAAGCTATCTTTAATAAAAATGCAATACCTGTCACATTTCTGATTCGAGATGTGGTCAGCACAGAAGGAATAGACTTTACTCAAGCTGTGAAGAAGCTATCTGAAGTGTCCTTAATAGCTGATGGGTACTTGATTGTGGGAGGAGTTCAAGTCGGAGAAGGTGCCGTGGTAACACGAAACAGAGAAAGTACTGCTGACATCTGGAAGCTGAGTGAAGATGCCGCTAAGAAACCGTACGTATTTAACAAAAAGATTCCATATTGCTGTGCATCTGTTCAGTAACAGATCAATCACAGATGGTGTAAAAATGTGATTTGAATGAAAAACACAAGGTGCAGCCGAGTGTGTCACTGATTTTCCTTTACTACATTATAACATTAGTTGTGATCTATTTATAAACAAACTGATAGCAATATGGAATCTATTTATTTTATATAAATATATTAATTAAAAAGCAAAAAGTTGTTGCTAATTACATCATATGCATCTGTCCATTGCTTTAGCAAGTGTGGTGGCTCCTTTTTCAGACATACTGAGATTTTTTTTACTTACTGACCAACACATTTCAAAGATTGGAAACTAACAACATTTTATCTTCATTTTATTTCCTTTTACATTCTGGGCCCACTGTAATTGGCTGTGCTTTTGTGGTGTCCCTGCCATTTTTTTTAGTTTTTTTATCATTGATTGTCATTTTTTCTTTTTTGTTATTTATTGTGATTGTTGTTGTTTGGTGAAGTTAATAAAAAATAAGTATAAAATACATTGTTCATCCAATCAGAGACATGAACGATAGTTCTTCATGGGGTAAATCTCAATATGTATGAAGTAAAGCATCTTTATTGAGGCACTACTCGAGATTTTTTATTTCCATTTCTTTTTAAAAACTGCTTTTTCCAAGATTTGAGTTGCCAAACTTGAGGTGCAGCTTATTTGTGAGTGTGGCTTTAATGCCAGTGTTTATGGTATTTTGAAATCCCAGAAAAGTGAGAAAATAATAAATAATAACTATAATAAATAATAATAAATAATTTGGCAATGGACATTCCACTGGGTGGCTCTTCTTTGTCCACTGTTTCCAGATCGAATTGGAATTTGGAATGTTGGTTTTTGCGGAGGGAGGAAAACCGGAATACCCGGAGAAAAACCCTCAGAGCAAGGACGAGAACCAACAACAAACTCAACCCACATGTGACGCCAGGTCCGGGAATCGAACCCTGGCCACAGTGGTGGGAGGCGAGTGCTCTCACCACTGCGTCATCTCTGCTCCCCGTGTATGTGTAAATTATGAGATTTGAAGTTGCAGGAGTTATGTTACAGTGTTGCTTTGAGAAGAGGAAGTTACCTTTGTCTTATGAATTATGAACTCCCTTCTTATGGATAATTACACCATAGGAATAAATCTTTTACTTTTAATTAACCATTTAACCTCTAAGAGTGACCAGCATCTAATTTCTTCTCACAGTGGCACCCCTGAATCACACAATGAGGTCACGGGAATAAAGAAAATGATCACCAACTAAACATACTCTTGGTTGTTAAACAAATTCTCCTTGTCAGCGCGTTAAGAAATGTATAGAGAAAAGTGTAGAGAAGATGCACGCTGATACACTGATAGTAGGTTGTAAAGGGTTGAAATAAGAAACTGATTTTTCTGTGTTTGTTTGATATGCAGGTGGTACCTTGTAGAGACCAATTATGACCATTGGACCACACCCCCTCCATCAGATGATCGCCGCCACCCGGCTGAGAAAGCATTGCAAAAGTTGACTCAGGCAAAGCTCGCTCCAGATTCACTGTTCGGTGTGATGTCCATCCACCCTGTACTGAATAATAAGACGGTCTACACGACTATTATGCAAGCAAAAAAGGCTGATGTTTTCAACACTTGGATTCAGAAGCCGTAACACAATGATCCTGTGTTGTTTGGTGTACCTCTTATTTTCTTGGAGATAATTCGTGCGTAGTAGCAAATAAAAGGTATGCCACGTCGTGCACCTACCAGTAATAGTAGAAAAAGAGGAAGAAAACAAATTGCTAAAAAACGTAAATGGGAGACAAGTTAGATCTCATAAATTTAAAGAAAGATGATGCAATCTTTTTTGTTAACTTATATTAGACAAAAAAAAAGTGAAAGAAAAAAAACTGTTTCTCGAGTAACGAGGAAAGTAGCCTCCCCAATATGGATAACACAGTTTTAACAATAGCAAATTTCTTATCCAACTATTCCCCGTAGAGTACAAATAACGGCCAAGACGAGTACTAGTATCACGCGATATTTGTACTCCAGTGAACCCGTTAGACAGGTTTTCTCGCATCACGCAAGCAACGAATTGGATTGAAGTTACTAAAAATAATGGCGGATAATTTAAATCATTTTTCTGACGAAGGGGAGTCGGAATGGCTGGCGAATATTGATCCAAGTTTATTAGATAAATCGAAGGAAAAAAGCAGTTAGATGACAATGAAATGTCATAATTTATTGAAGAAAATAGAAACAGCGACACGAGACGCGCCAATTCCGTTCCGCTTCGCATACTTCTGTCACGCACTCCCCGTAAATGAATACCCGCGAAATTCGCCAGCACTGAAATAACAATTTGGCGCGTTGGATAATAAATAACTTATTAGACGTTTTGGTGTGTCGTATCGCTGAGTATTTTTACTCGTCATTTGTATTTTGACTTGCCCTACTGGCTCGTCAAAATACGACGCAACTCGTAAAAATACTCAGCGATACTACACAACAAAACATCTAGTAAGATATAGGTATTTTGTTTCAGTTTAGTGTAGAGATTTTTTATTATTTTTTACAAGCAAGGTTGAGTCTGCATAATAACTGACTAACATTGCTGGAAAGACAAGGAACTGCTAGATAATCAGTAACACAATGACTTAACAACTACATATGAGTCGTTATAAAGAGAGATTGTTAAATAGCTAGCAGCATAGTGACACAACTCATTGTGTTACTGGCTTCCTCAAATTTGATAATATATATGTTAAAATTCTTCCTCGTTAGTGATAGACTGCTAAAAAAGTTTTACATTTATACTATAGACCAATAAAACAACGAGATTTGTGATTATCAATCAGATTTATCATCACGGGTTTATTACGAATCAACTTAACGGCCTGCTTCCAGTTGGCTTGTTAGCTCAATTGGTAGAGCGCTGCACTAGTATCGCAGAGGTCAGTGGTTCGAATCCCGTACAGGCCTGATTTTTTCCTCTCTACTGCGAGGATCGTGCATCATACGTATCTACAACCGCAGTTCAAAATATATGAACTTCACATATTTATATACATACATACATATGTTAATTGACCACTCCCATGGGGGCTTTTCAGGGCCAATTCCCACCCAGCTACTACCCCAGGGGAGGACATCCATCACACAGTAATCTCGTGCGTGGGAAATTAACGTCTCCTGCCCCTAACCCTGCAGGAGACGGGACCTCCATTTATTCGTCCCTATCCGAGAAGACTAGAGTATCTAACCAATTTATTGATACAGAAAGGTAGCATATTCTTCTCGCTTGTTTTAAGACCTTGAGTGTTGGTCCGGCCGGGGCTCGAACCCTCGACCTCCCGAGCACAACAGTCCAGCGCTCTATCCATACAGCAAACTGGGAGGCCGCTGAATGAGTAGCTGGCCCCTTGAATGATTATGACGAGAAAATAATTCCCTGATAGGGCCATCTTGCCTTGTGCTGTCGCTGTTGATTTCCTCTCTGAAAAAATTAAGCTATCGCAACATATATAGGATGCTTTTTGCTTCATCCTTTTCCCCTCCTTATTTTGTTACTGCGTTTACGTCGTTAGTGAGTTTCAGGCTGGCCTTACGAGACAGAAAAAACTTCACACAGCACTTACAATTTTACACAAACCGTCTATTATCATCACAATAAATTTCCTATCATCCACCCTGGCTAAAGTTTGAATTGGATCGAATGAAAAACAAAAAACAAACAGACAAACTAAAAGGATGTCTCCTGAACATTTAACAGTCAGATCGTAACCTTGAGTCATCCTCGCACGTACCGGCCTCGAACCTTAATCATATTTTTAAAAGAAAGATAAGGTAAGCTCCAAACAAGGCAGACTGAAAACATTTGTATATTGCGACAATAGGGAACATCTGAGTCATAACTGATAACCCGTAAAATAAACTTAATACATCGAGATCAATAACTTTTTTTTTTAATATTCGTACTGGGAGTATGACTGACATAACAAGTCACCTGATAGCATACCTGGCATTGAGTGGTTGTATTAGCTCCCTGCCAGGGTAGTGTAAGTTAATCTTTTTTATAGTACTGTAGTCAAACCGTCACTATCAGATTGCTCCACACTGAAAATGAAACTCATCATGAGTCAAAAATCAGAAAACAGTTACTTCGCTGAAGGATAGTCACCCTCTTCTCGATCAAGCCCACGCCATGGTCGTCACGTCCGCGATCATCGCGAAAGAACTTACAACTCTCACAAGTGACTTGTGATTTCGAATCCTTTTCAAAACTTTATTTTTGAATTTTAAAAATTTGAGCTGCTTAATTCGAGGTGCGGCGGCTTATACACCAGTATATACGGCATTTTGAAATCCCACAAAAGTTAGGAAATATGTGCACATAATTAGGAGGTTAATGTGAAGATGACAGTCTACACGACTATCATGCAAGCATGCAAAAAATGCTGATCTATTCAACACTTGAATTCAGACACAATAACATAATGATCCTGTATTGCTTGTTGAGCCGCTCATTTTCTTGGAGATAATTCAAGCTCAAACTAAACCCTTAATTAACTCTTATGAGTGACCAAAGTAGAATTTCTCCTAAACAAAATCAACACAATTAATATCAATAGACAACTGAAGGAGAATAACGAAAATATAAATGAGGGGATTATTAGTTGATCCAATGCCATATTCTCCGAAGTAACATCATCAGAATTGTATGACAGACACAACCTCGTTCCCAGGGTCTTTTCTTTTGGCCAAACTCCATCCCCAAAAAGGCCCTGGGAACGAGGTTGTGACAAACAGTAAAAAATTATCTTATGACATGATGAGAGTGAAAGGGTTGGTAGCAAAGAAAACATGTGAGACATTTTGCACTTAATTGTAGAAAAAGAAGAAAAAGTGCTAAATTAAAGAACCTAAGTAAGAGACAAATAAGATGCAGTTTTCACAATAGCGTAATTAAGATGGTTTATATAGTGATGATTTAATAATAAATATTACATCGCAGTCAAAGGACTGAATTGCATAATATTTTACAATGATATGCTATGTTATAAGAAATACATACAGTAATATAATAAATAATTACAATTGCATCAGAAACAATAAAAAGATAAAATATCACTAAGATCGAGTAATGCTAGGCAAGCTTGATCAATGGAATGTTCACACAGAGTTGTTTGCAAGCTGGCACATGCTCGGGATGAAGGACCGCTGAAAACGCTTGGTGCGCACGCCAGGGAGGCCGTACTTTCTAATTCTCCTTAAGTTATGATGGTTTACATGATTAGTAGGAAATAAGTGAGATAGTTTGTGGTCATTAGAGATTGCATCAAATAGTTTATAACACTGACTGTTCCTCGCGCCGAGACTGCAATGTGTCTAAATTATAGTTACTCAAGCATAGACTGTAAGGACAATTCGGTAAGATGATACTTAACGCCCTTTTCTGTACTCGTTCGATATCATTACTTAAATACTCGGGCAATGCATGGCGAAAAACGGGCGAACAATATTCCAGGACAGGTCTAATAACAGTGCAGTAAAAGTTGATTATATCACTAGGGTCCACTCCCTCTCTCCTGAAGAGAACCCGAAGATCAATATAATCTCTTATTTGCTTTCTTGATAGCCTCATATACTGACATGATCATTCCACGTAAGATCATTAGAGAAAGTCACACCTAAGATCTTGGCGACTGACATTACTGGAAAGTCAAAGAACTGATAGATAGCCAGTGGGACATGGAAAACATAACGAGTCACTTAGTGTACTCCCGTGCCCCGTTTCCCTTTCCCCGTTCCTGATTATAGTATAATCCAAAGCGAATATAACCTAACTAGACGCTTTTGCATGAGGTTTATATGGGGCTATCAGTCACTTAGATCGATTCTTTTTTGACCATAATGAGGATTATTTTGAGAATTAATTACCGCCGTACCTTTAATACCCGTATTTCTCTTTTTGCCAATTATCTACCAATTCGTAAAGGTATCCCAAGCACAACCAGTTGTCTTCGCTTTAAGTGTTTTTTTTTTTTTTTGGATACAACTGAATAATTTACATATATTGACTTATATTTACAATTCATTTTATTTACAAATACATCGGGCACCGGCTAACAGAAGTCTGCCCTGCAGGCTACAGGCGCGCGCTCCCAACAAAACTACCATATCAAAATAGTCTCTGATTAAAGAATCTAGACATAGGTAGGTGAAAATTTTCTGGAACGATATCTTAAGAATACATGGCGATACTTGGGCAATCTCCATGCATATACAAAGGGGTTCATGGCAGAATTAAGGAAAAGAAATCGCGAAAACACCACCTCCAACTGTCTAAAAAGTAATGATCGTTTACAAGATTCGCAAAACTGCATCAGATGTAGCGCAACGAATTCAGGCAGAACTGTCACGTAGAATAACGCCAACACAATCAGAATTGTCACGACCATGTTCTTTTCGCGGTCCAGGGCTTGTTTGCTTCTCATCGAGGACGTGATTCCAGCGTCTTTTAGTTCGCGTTTTCTTTTGCCGAAAGCGAGGAAAACTTTACAGTACATGATCGTCAATAGTATGGCGGGGAGCGAAGCGTGGGTGTGAGCATACACGATCTTGAATATTTCTTCAGGAACATTTGTCAGCGGTAGAAAAAACACGGTCACAGCAACTAACCAAATCAAAGCGATGCAATACCTAACTTTTTCCTTTGTCATGGTTGATCGGTATTTAAGGGGATGCATTACAGCAATATAGCGATCGCAGGACAGCGCTATGATGGATCCACTACTAACAAACAATGACAATCCAAGACCCAAACGGATTATAAGATCTAGCAACACGGGAACGTCCAAACCTTGATATCGATAGACATCCTTTACCCCCACAAGGTTACCAGCGATCAATCCAACCGCAAGATCAGAAACGCACAAGTTTGCGATCAACAGCGACGGGGGCGTTTCAAGTAGGCGACGACTGTCACGAAATATTGTCCACAATAGTGCTGCATTCGCCATTGTAGTAACTGCGGAGAGACCGAAATCCACCACAGCAAGAACGAGATGAAATGTAGGGCTGATCATCGTCAGTGGATCATCTGTTGTTTGAGCGGAATTTCTCGGTGAAGAAAATGTATGCTCCATTACTGCCAGTCACAGTTCAGAGTGCTACCTGTACTCCTGTCACGACCGATTTAAGGGCAAGTAGAAACAGTTTTCATCGAAAACTAAGACAAGCTGTTTTTATGTACCTTCTGGACAGTATATGCCTTCTTCAGTTCAGTAAACTATCCACTGTTCAGCGAGTGTGTGGTACTGGGACAATTAATTGAATGAATGGTCTATGCTCACGTTTTTGTTAAGATGCGATGCGCTTCTTCGAAATAAAGGAAGTGCGTTAGTATGACGTCACGAAAATTTGGGGTCAGGGATTGTTTCAAACCAGGGATTCTGAACAATTGTTTGAGCGAAGTTTGATTGCATGACAAAGAAAACGTCTTGTTTGTTAAATTCAAGTTTACTTAATTCTCTTGTGTTTTCCTATGAAATTCTAGCATCTTCAGCCCACATATTAATTCCCAACTTCTTCCGGTTAAATACTTAGAAAACCCTTCACCGAGTGTCACCCCGAAAAAGGAGCATATTATCTTTCGGAAATTGTAAACACAGCAGTACTTGAACATTTTTTAAAATTCAACTAAAAATAGGCGAGATGAGCATTTTAAAATATCTTTCATACACCGCTTTTGACCGTTCGGGCGCGTCCCAGTTGACTGCAGTTTCCATTTCCGCTGTATTCTTTGATCCAGTCAATCCCTCCTGGAGAGGAAGTGTGCGCTCATTTCCGCGAAGCAACCTAGCAACCAGGCAACACGTCAGCTCAGCTCAGAGGTCAAAAATCAAAAGGTACATTTCCTGTGTGTAATTCAACGACTTCGTCTCTGTGTCAAGCTCATTTTTATCGACCAGTTGGTCCAATCATCATTCAAAAGAACCATAAATATTTACTGTAACAAAAGTGACAAGCGGATATTGAAGGTTTTAATTTGTTTAGTCATCAATCACACACGTGGATTGGGTTTGGACTGTCTCGGTTTCCCTTACGTCACCGTTGTAGTAGTGCTTTTGTGCAGTCCTCATTCTTTAGTACAAAATTTCACAGTTTGTAACTATACGCGACATTTATTTACATAATTCCAAGTTCCCATCAGGAAAATACTCGGAAGTTCACTTCTATAAAAAGAAAACCACTCATGTGATCTACTAAAATCAGACAAACAATTTGACCGGTGTCTCGTGCAATATCTGAGATAAAATCAAGTTCATAGCCTCGAAATGAGAAGCTGATACCTTGAAAGATTATGATGGGCAAATATTTCCCTGATCGATGTGATAGGGCCATCTTGCCTCGCGATGTCGCTGTTGATTACTTTGAAAAAAAAGAAAAATTAAACTATCGCAACATTCACAGGATGCTTTTTGCTTTGCCTTCTCCCCTCCTCATTTTGTTACTGCTCTTATGTCGTTAGTGAGTTTCAGACTAGTCTTACGAGACAGAAAAAACTCCACACACCACTTGCAGTTTACACCCATCGTTTATTGTCATCATAATTAATTTTCTATCATCTACCCTGGCTGAAGTTTGAACTGAATTAAATGAAAAAACAAAAACAAAAAACAAAAAAAAGACAGACAACTGAGAACATATTCACTTAGGCGCCAAACCAAAGGTGGCATTGAGTGGTTTTCATAACTCCCTGCCGGGGTACTGCAAGTTGATCATTTGTACTGCACTGTAGTCCAACCCTCACCATCAGATTGCTCCGCAGGTGGTCTTTCACGACCGCGACGAGAGGCAGACCAGGATTTACCTGACAATGAAACACATCAAAAATCAGATAAAAAAGTTACTTCCCATCTTTTGTCTATCAACAACTTCTTGAAAGTTATCGTAACAAACCTTCTGAGCGTGCAGGCGGTGGGTCTCGTCTCCACTGATCACGACCTGCATCATCCCCTCCTCTTCTCCACGCATCACGATCACGGTCACGGTCATCTGGGCGCTCGTTCCTCCAACCAGAACGTTCACGATCATCACGATCTCCTCTAGAGCGATCTCCTTCACGGTCACCTCGGTAACGATCATCCCGATCCCGATCTCGATCTCCGCGATCTCGATCTCCGCGATCTCGATCTCCGCGATCTCGATCTCCGCGATCTCGATCTCCGCGATCACGGTCACCGCGCCAAGAATCCCCGGAAGGACGGTCACGCTCTTCACGATCACGTCCACGCCAAGCCATGGATCTGTCGTCGCGTCCACGATCATCACGCCCACGATCATCACGACCACGCTCGATACGCCATCGATCCTCACGTCCACGGTCCTCGCGTCCACGGTCCTCGCGTCCACGGTCCTCGCGTCCACGGTCCTCGCGTCCACGGTCCTCGCGTCCACGGTCCTCACGTCCACGATCGTCACGCCATCGGTCGTCACGTCCGCGATCATCACGAAAGCTGGGTGGTGGACGGTCGCGGTCATCACTGTCACGCCACCCACCACCGGGGGGTGGACGATCACGGTCATCTCTCCTCCAGGGACCACGATCGTCCATTCTACCACGATCCATATCTAAATGTGGGAATTTTAAAATATCAGCCCAATTGAAACTCGTCTGAATTCAGAAAGCAACTGCAACAAGAGTAGGCGGCCACAATACTCAAGACACTCGACCATTGCAAGATCTCTAACCTCTTCGTGGACCATCTCTTTCTCCAGACCTCCTCCAGGACGACCCCTCATCACGAGGGCCTTCTCTGTCACGATCATCTCGTCTCCAGCCTCCTCCTAACACAGTAATTGATGCGAACATATTTAAATTTAATCAAACGAAGATCTTCCTTAGTTCAACTCTGAGTTTGATGAGCATTTCCTTACAGCTCCGTTAATCAAAAATCCTGAGTGCTTTAGTAGCGATAGTTTTAAAGTGTCCCCCCCCCCCGCCATTACATCCCTCCCTTTTGTACTATTAGCTGATCCATCCACTCATCTAATGTGGACGAGTGCCTGGAGTAGGGGCTCATGGCTGGGTCGTAGGCTTTTCCAGCTTTTAGAGCAGTACCCATATATGACGGTTGGATGACCAAAATTGGACGCCTTGGATACCCCAGGCACCTTCAATTGCGGGAAGCATCAGTCAACATAACGAAAAAATCAACAATACCACCAACAACAAAAAAGAAAGAGAGAAAAGGGTGAAAACATTTATAGAGAGTAAAATCAAAAGTGAAGTGTTTACCGAGAAAACGATAATCTTCAATACTTTGCAACAAGTACAATAGAAGACGTTTAAAAGGCCAATACGATATCGCTTGTGACCTCTCTGTAAACGACGACCGTCAATTTATCATTTATAAGCTTCCCAAATGCATCTAGAGTTGAGCACAGGACTACACGACTCAAAATTACGATCTACAAATTACCTGAACTTCCATCTCGGAAACGGTCATCGCGGAAACGATCATCACGGCGATCATCGCGATAACGATCATCACGGCCATCACCACCACGACGCCATCCACCTGTAGATTCACGGTCCTGTTCACGCTCTTCCTGGTCACGACTTGGGGGTGGCGGTTCTCGTTCCTCACGGCGCCTTCCAACATCAGGTGGTGGCCTCTCCCGTTCATCGCGTCTCCACGACCCACCCTCCTCTGTAAGCAAGGGCAACAAGACTAAGCGCAAGTATTACATTCCGACACCAACACCGTCTGGCCCAAATGGTTTGGTGGTGACCCCGCGTGAAAGATCCTTTTTTACTGCGTCGCTCCGAAGATCTCGAAATAAATTCTCCTAACTGTCTAGTACAGGTCTCTTAAGATCCTAGTCCTGAGAATTTGTCATTCAGACAAGAACCTTTGGTCGATATTTTTCTTCATTCTCAATACCTCATCTCTTGAGAACGTATATCAACATCACAGGGGAAAAAACTACTTTTAAGTCAAAAGGTTAATTTCTGCGAGTTAAACCCGTGTGTGTGATTATCCAAAATAAAAGTAATAACTATAAACTTGTCCTTTCGATTAGAGGAGCGTTATGAAATGGTCAAAATGGTGCAACGAACTTTTACAGATGATTATCCTTTTAAAAAGGAGGCAGGAGCTTAAATGATGGGAAGTTTTACGGAACGATTGGAGGGGGAGGTGGAGGGAGGAACGAAAAATTTGGGAGAACACCAGCAAGGAATATCACGCTAGCAGAACGCACCGAACACTACGTTGGTTTTTTCCAACAGAAAAGCTTGTTATTACAATCATTTAAGTGGATGCTAAAAAAAGATATTTCCTAAACAGTCCTGTTCGCAACACTGTTCAAAGTCTTATGTACCCGAATAAAAGCAAACAAACAATCCATAAGAGATAATTCATACCTTTCTCATCTCGGCGAGGCGGTCCCAATCGGTCCCTGTCTCTGTCCCGTTCCAGTCCCCTTGGTGGACCATCCCGTTCACTGTCAGGCCTGCTGGCTCGCTGTTCCCTTTCCTCAATTTCCTTCTCCCTCTCTCGCCGCTTACGCTCCATCTCGTCCAGCTTAGCGACCTTCTCACGGTACTCGCGTTCTTTCTCTTCCTTTTCTTTCCTGGCCTTTTCTTCGGCTTCTTCGCGTTCTATGGCAAAGAAAAAAGAAAGCGTTACGTTCTCTCCTCCCTTTCGACTCTTCAGACAAAGTCAAAAGGGAAGTACTGAGGGACCACGCATAATTCATCGCCGGGGCTGGGGGGTGAAACGGAGGATTTTGGTTGCGCCACCTTACAATTACTGATTCCTACCCCTCTCCGGGGCTCTGTAGTATTCTAATGACCCCCCCCCCCTATTGGCAGTCAATTTTTATGACCCCCACCCCCCCAAAACTCTGTTTGGGACGACTGACCTTCTACACCGTTTTCCTTGTAAACCACGTGTTCTCCCAAATCCTCCGGACCCCCTCCCCCTCACCTCCAGGTCCCGAAGTATGCACTTTACTAAGTTTGCAGCGGAAAATTAGAAGATACGGAAAACTTTATAATTGTCCTCCTATAAGAATAATTTCTCTTTGAAGAGATAAAACTACTTAACCCAGAGAGATGTGCACAGCACACAGTTCAAATTTTCTGTGTCGAATTGGAATTTGGCGCATTGTGACACGATGACATTGATAAAAAATAAAAAGTTTTACCTCTCTTTTCTCTTTCCTCCTTTTCCTTTTTTTCTTTCTCTTCTCTTTCAATTCGTCGCTGGACCTTCCTCTCCAAAATGCGTTCTTTCCGTCGCTCCTCCAAACGTTTCTTGCGTACGTCGTCCAAACGGGCTTGGAATTCTTTCATTTTTTCCTGCCAAAAAAGAATAATATTGGGTCGCCATACAATGTGAATGACAGGCTCACTACAGAAGCTACTTTTTCCAATTGAAGGCTGTAAATAACAATCACTAAATCTTACATTGGACGATAGCTAGCACCAGCACTAATATGAGCATCTTTCACTTTCCCGCGAGCAAGTAAACTCAAGAAGTTTCTTCAATTCCAGGTACAAACTCGCTCACCTTCCTACCAGATCAGATGCAACGCTATAAACCCAGTCGCACCTTACTTCAATTTTCCCGCGCAGTTTACTCTTGCCAATAATTTGAAATTTTTGCGGGTTCCTTGTTGCGACATTTGCTCATTGGTTAGCCGTATCGCTCCTGAGAGCTAATATTTGGCTTCTAATTCATCCTCATAATATCACCCTTGAATTAAATGTACAGCACCAGGTAATGAAAATAATAAATTCTCCTTGTGTGGAGAATATGAATATTATTGTTCGGAAAAAAATGGTCAATGCGATTATTTCGATTTCCGCTCCCTTAATTGAGAAGTGGCGAGTTGCCAAAATAAATTATTATACAAGCTTCTGAAAATGGAGCATTGCAATTACCTCATGAGACGCCTGACGAGCTTTAAGGAGGCTGTCAACAAACGTCTCTTTATCTGACACCATTCGCTGCAGCCTTCCACTGGTTTCCACTAGCTTCTTATGCTCGGACACTGCCTTACTGATCTGAGATTCGAATAGAGCAAAGATTATATTCAACTAAAATAGTCGACTATTTGCGGTCACTTATCATTGGTTGATAACTTGAAAAGTCACATGATCGGTATGAGACAACGAAGGCTTGTGGTAAGATCTCTCACACTGCACCAATTGGATACCCAGGAGCCTTTATCCAGGGAACACCGTAGTGACACGACAAAGTGTTCCTTTCATAGGGCGGAAAGTAACAGATACAGAGGTTAGAAGACACATTTTTCCGCTAGGACCAAAGATTGAGGAGTCCCTTGAGAGGAGTTTTCCCACTAACAAGTATCCCCCCCCCCCCCCACCTCCAAAAAAAAAAAAAAAATCCTCCATAGTGATTGGTTTATATTTTCCCTCAGTCAATACGTACTGCAGCCAACTATATCCAAATGTCTGAGTGAAATTGTTTCCGGAGAAAGTTGCTGGGCATTCCTTATTTTACCCTTAACTGCAGCAGATGTTATTGGCTAAGTAATGAAGAGCTTGCATGCCACCCCTAGAGCTCTGTCAAGGTTCAACTCTTCATTTTATCACAATTTAACGTCAACTCACCCTTTCTTCTTCCTGTTCTTCCCAGAACTTTTGGTCCTGCACAAGGTGTTCCTCGTACTGTTGCTTCAGTAAAGGAATTTCCTCCACTCGCATCGCTCGTGCGAGGTAATCCATCTAAACCAAGGGAAAGCACTAACTTCATTAACAACCAACGGCTACCCGAGATCAAGTTTGAGTCACTTAGCACGTTGGCGCACGACTGAAGAAATATTTAACGTTATTTTTCTACTTCACCAAGATTTCAGTTTATGCCCTTCACGACTAGAAAGGAAAAAGCCTTTCCTTTCGGATAAATTGAAAGTGGGTTGATCGAGGCTTTGTGGAGTGGGCAAGTGAACAAGGAAAGTTTTTTGATTAGCAGGGAAATCTACTGTCCTCGTCCTCCAGAAGGACATTAACGTGATATCACTTCATCTGATGATATTAACAGGGCTTACTCGAGTCTTGGTTAACTTGAAATCTTAGAAACTTCAAAACAGCGAAAAAAAAAAAAAACTATCTGACAAACATTTCAACATACAGCACAGTAAAACTGTAATGCCTGTCTAGGGTGCATTAAGAAGTAAATTTCACCTTCTTCTCCTGAGTTTTAAGCCTTGTCTGCAACTCTCTCTTCTCTTTATCCAGCTGTTCAACTTGTCTAGCCAAGATATCATCTGCATCCATGGCTTCTATTTCCTATTGAACGAGAAAGTAACAAAGTTTTAATTCATCGCAACCTCATGTTTGATCCTTAAGCAACCAATACGAGTCAAATGGAAAGAGTATATATGAAAAAAAGAGACGGAGAGAACAAAACCTCTAGGAGGGAGATAGCTCTTTTGACACCCTTTCCGCGTTCTGAAACTACGGCACTCTTAGATTTGACAAATTATCTATCCTGAGATTTGTGTTCGAGGCACAGTAAGCCTAATAGCCTGCGAGCCAGCCATCGATTTTAGTGCTTCAGTAAATGCCATTTCTTTGCCTGCATGAAAGTACGAGGCTTTGAGCAACGATGGCCAGCAAGGTCTGCAAATAGCTCACCACTGATAATGCCAGACCCACAGCCGACCTCTCCCCTATTCATCTCAAATCTTCTGCGGACAGGGAAACGCTGAGCGCTCAGCGCCAACAATTAGGGCTTGGTCTCAGGCTTTAATCTTCAGACTAATGTTGATTCACTATCAGACTGTAATTCAACTCACGGAAACTAAAATTATCTACTATTTGATCAGTCATTTGAATTAGAAAAACAACAGCGCAAGTGTTGAAATTCTCATTTTTTCTATTCTTACCTGTTAATTTTGATGTCCATGCACATAAACAACAAGTGTACCCATTGAATGAAATTGTCATGAAAAAGAAAACAGAACAAACGTATTAGTCACTGCACAGACTGGCTGGGAAATTGACATGAACATTAAGCAAACTTGCTGTTATTCAGCCTATGGGTGGTTCAATCTTATCCTCATAACATTGGTGGGTGCTAGGACAAGTTGATGTTTGAGTTTGTCATCATTTATTACAGCAAGAATTCAGATAAAATTAAAGGCAGTGCTTAAATTCACCTGGACAAGCTTCGAATGTCTGGAAGAAATTTTGAAATGAGTCAAGTTCCCCGAGTCTACAAACTTTTTTTTTGCAATGTTTGAAACATTCCCCACTTTTTTTCTCCTCCGCCTGGCTGAGTGACAGTGATAGTAACAAAGAATGAGAGGGGAAACTGTGCTTCCACAAAACCTTTAGAGGGTTATGTATAGGGTAGGATGGGCATGTTGTATTGCCTAGGACTAGACAAACACTGGTTCAATGGTGTTGCTTTTTCTTTTTTCCCCAAGAAACTGCCAGAAAAGAAAAAAAAAAGATTTTCTGTTCCTAGATTATTCGCGTTTTTCCTCTCATAAATTGCTTCCAAAAATTGCTTCTAGCTATAACTGTAACTGTTTACTTTAACCAACCACCACACCAGGCTTCACATAAATAAAACACATATTACCTCTTCAGTCAAGTCTTTCAGAGCCTTTGCCCCAACAGTTGTTTTCTTGAGAGCGGCGATCTTGTCCATTGCTTGCTTCTTCTCAATCTCCTGAAGTTCTTGCTTTCTTCGGAGCACCTCCCGCTTCTGTCTCTCTTCATTGAGTCGCTTCTGTTCAGCTTCCAGATTCTCCTTCTGCTGTAACCTTAGCAACTTCTGTTCTTCTCGCTCCTGGTAAACAATGAAATGACCCCTCAAACTCAGCAAATATTGCACTCGGCAGTACCCTTGTCTGAATGTATAGCGGAGCAAACATCCAGTGAGCAAAACAGTACGTAGAGTAGCCTGTGCACAGGCCTTCATTACATGTATTGGCACTTCAGCACAAATATATCTTTGCTTGCGGAATCAGTAGTATGAGGCAAGTGGACCTGGGATTTGCCAAGGTTCTGACAGTGATAATGTCAGATCCCTGGCAAACCTCTTCTCGACTGGTCTTGCTGCGTTAATAATGAGTTTAAGAAACAACGACAGCGACGCCTTAAAAAATAAACTTATATTTTACCGACGAATCTCGCGATACTCTTAAGTCATTTAGTTTGTTTCTAACTGTCAATGCTATCTCGAAACCAAATATGGAGCGTTAAATTAGAGATAGAAATGCAAAAAATTAGCTCTCCTCGTTCACGTTCTCCAGACAATGGAAAGTTTGGTCATTTCACGTTGTTATTGTGCAGAGGACACAGAGAAATTTCAAAAGATTTGTAACGCACGTGCACAGCCACTGTTCTGCTCATTAAACCTTTTGTTTAGTGACATTCCCGTTGCCGTCGTGGTTTACGATAGGTTACGGTGGACCTTCGCGTGTGTCCTTCGCAAAAAAGATTTTAATGTGCTATTTGAAGCATAACCTGCACAAAATTAGATATCAATGGAAAGGTTATGAAATACGTTATTCGGAAAAAAACACTATTTCGTTTTAGATTGATCTAATCGTAAACTGAATGGGGCACAATCCGTTAAGTTAACATACCCCATTAATTCGTTCAAAGAAGGCACATTCGCTTACTAAAAACGAAGTAGGTTTTTTTTTTTTTTGCCTCCAAAGTTTTCCCAACGGTCCACGCCTTTGGGTGACCACATGTCAAGTTATGTCAACACTCTGAAAAACTCGAAATGCCGACCGCCAATAGAAACACAGAGACTCTCAGCAAAAACAATTATTTTGCAGGTTAGGCCCGGTTCAAACGTCGAACTTTACATGTGCCGAACC